>NW_007732503.1:39594-117006 GCF_000696425.1 Galeopterus variegatus | reverse complement strand
AAGGGAACACTACTGCACTGTTGCTGGGACTGTAAATTAGTACAACCACTATGGAAAACAGTATGGAGTTTCCTCAAACTACTACAGATAGATCTTCCATACGATCCAGCAATCCCTCTTCTGGGTATATACCCAGAGGAATGAAATCATCATGTCGAGGGGATACCTGCGCTCCCATGTTCATCGCAGCTCTATTTACAATAGCCAAGATATGGAGCCAACCTAAATGTCCATTGATGGATGATTGGATAAGGAAAGTGTAGTGTATATATATATGATGGAATACAACTCTGCCATAAAAAGGAATGAAATACTACCATTTGCAACAACATGGATGAGCCTGGAGAAATTTACGTTGAGTGAAATAAGCAAAACACAGAGGGATAAATACCTTGCGTGCTCACTCATATGTGGGAGCTAATAGAGAAAGGAAGGAAGGAAAGGAAAGAAAGACCACAGTATTGTGGTGGTCTTACAGAGGGAGGGAACATTCCTAGGTCTGCAAAGCAGGATGGAGGAGGGGAGAGGGGGAGCAGGAGGGTGGTTGGGGGACAATTGGGTGGGGACATGGGGCATAAGAGCAATTTCTGGTAATTTGTATCTCATGTATATTTATAATACAAAATAAAAGAAGAATAAAAATATATTTCATAGAATTATACAAATACATATGGTTCATGTTGAAATGAAATGTCACGTATAAGAGATATCTATATCTTACTTTGTTAAAGAAAACAAAGCTTTTATTCTTTTAATAGAAATAATTCATACTTTCTTTTTTTATTATTTTTTATTTTTTAAATTTTATTTTATTTTGTCAATATACAATGTGGTTGATTATTGTGGCTAATTACTGAAACTTCCCTCCCTTTCTCTCCCCCCTCCCAACAATGTCCTTTCTGTTCACTTGTCATATCAACTTCAAGGAATTGTAATTGTTGTGTCTTCTTCCCTCCCCCCCAAGTTTATTTGTGTATTTATTTATTTATTTTTAGCTTCCACAAATAAGTGAGAACATGTGATATTTCTCAAAGTAATTCATACTTTCTGTAAAAATATTGAAAAATACAAAAAATGCTTTCATAATCTGGAAGTATTGTCCTACAAGAAGAAGAAAATGAAGAATACTTGTAATCCCATTGCCCAGAGATTTTTGGGTATTCTTTGAAGTCTTAAGTAAATAAAATTTTCAATTAAAAAATGTGGAAAATTTACTAAAACATAGAAAAGCAAACAGAAAGCAACAAATAAGATATCCCTTGTGATGTCATCATCCTGAGATATACATCAAGATCTCAACAGTTTGCTATTCCATTAGTTTTTCTCTTTTCCTTCCTCTTTTCTTCCCTTCCTATCATCTTCCCTCTTTCTTCTACTGTCTTCTCCCTCCTTTCTTTCCTTTCTTCTCTCTCAAAATAATAGCATCATATTATAATACTCCTTTGTAGTCTGCTTTTTTACCTTTTATGGACATATCAAATATTTCCTATTTCAATACATATTCATCTAAAACCTGATTTTTAATGACTGCTTAGCATTTCTTCTTATGAATCGTTTGCCTAACAATTCCTTACTGTTGAGTATTTATTTTATTTTGTTTATACCTTTTCACTATTATCAAGAAGGTTATGATGAACTTTATCGTATATACATCTTTTTGAATCTCTGATTATTTCTTTAGGATGATTTTCTAGGAGGAGAATTACGGATTCAAAATTTATGCGCATTAAACATTTTTTCACAACCGTGACCAAATTGCCTTCTAGAAAGTTTGTACCATTTTAACTTTTACTATCAGTTTATGCGAGGGCCATTTTATCATACCTTTGGCAGTACTGAGCATTGTAATTTTAATTTTTATAAATGTATTAGGCAAAAAAATTCATTGTTTTTCATTTTTCTTTGATTAACAGTTTGAATATTTTTCACTTTAATTTCTTCTATGAATTAGTTTTTAATGCCCTTTGACCATTTTTCTTAGTGTATGTTTTTATTGTTGGGCTGTTGGCTTTTTATATCTAAAAGGATTTTTTTGTATGCTTTATATGCATTTTTAATATGTTAAATACTTGATTTTTTAAGTTTATTTTTAATTTATTTTCTAGTTCATTATATAACATTCATGGTGCTCTTGTGTATATAGAAGTTAAAAATTTTAAGCCAAGAACCAAGTCTTTTTTTATGTAAACATATCATTATCTGTTTACATTATGACTTCTTATTTTTTACTTGGAAATCCTTGCCAGTCAGAAATCAATGAAATGGTTATTTATGGTTTTGTTCTTAACATTTGACTGATTCATCTGGAATTTACCTGACATTAGGAGATTATATTATGAGATAGGGCTTGAACTTGATTTTCTCCAAATATTTAATTTTTCAAACCCTCTGTGTTAAATAAAACATCTAATTCCTATAGCTTTGTGATTCCTTCCTTATCACACCTGAAATTACAATATATACTAAGGTGTGTTTTGTGGTTATCTCTTTGCTCCCATTGATCTGTCTTTTATTTATGCAACACATTTTTATTGAGTATCTATACCCCAGATCCTGTGGCAGTCACTGGGACACACAATGCTAAACAAGACAGACGTTGTAAGCTCCGTAAGGACAAGGGCCAACTCATTGGAAGAGTGTGTTACCACCCCATTGATTCTGGTTCAAGTCTTCTTATCACTCCCTAATTTCTTTCTTTTTTGAAAGCCTTTGCAACAATCCCTTTTCCACTCATCCCTCCATGGTGTTTTTGCCAGGGCCAGATCAACTGTAGGGCCTCATGAGAAAAATCAATCAAAAATATTTTCTGCTCCTTCCTTCCCACCTTGACTTAGCAAAGGCCTTGAATCTATTTTTCAAGATGCAGCTATGGTAAATAAGAACATTAAAGATTGAGTTAGAAAACCTGGGTTTGAATTGTGATTATGTACTAACTTCATGGCCTTCAAAAAATGTCTTCACTTCTTGGAACCTCAGTCAGTATCCTCATCTTTAAAATGGAATAAATAATACTTTGTTATGGAATCTTTGAGGATGGAATGAGAATAAGTGTTAAGACTCTGAAAAATTGTAATGTATCATGGAAATAGAAATTATGATTTTTATTTTTAGTCAAACTAAAGTACAAAGAACCTGAAAACAGAGTTTATATCTGCCTAAACACACTATTTATTTAGTACTTATACTGACAGGAAGCCCTCAATAAATATTTATTGAATACATAAATAAATTCGCCTGCTCAGGTAGATGCTGTTCTAGCCTAACTTAATGGAAACAACCCTCACCCAGAAAGTCTAAGCAAATAATTCTTTATTTGCTATGGATTTTAGTTGCGTTTAGTAGCTTATATAAGTATCCTGATAACCTAGAGTTTGGGAACCATCTTAAATATTGTTTAAAAGAATAGAAAGGTGACACATTAAGCCTTTGATATTTGAGAGAAATAGTTCCCTAAGTCTTCACAAACCTCCAAATTTGCAAATACTATGGTAGTACACACCTCTCAACATTGAATACAATACAATGTGATTAAAATATTTGCAATTAGACTTTTGGTGGTTCTGTAAATCTACTGGCTCCTTAGTCTTGAGTCCAACTGGTTGGCCTTTGCTTTCTTTTGGAAGGTGGTCTTTCCTGTGATCTCTGCCTGCCCTGTAAACAGGCCCCAGCAGACTTCATGATTTGCCTGAACACTGAATTGAGGATGTACAGAGCTTATGCCCAAGTTGATATCCCTTAAATCTTTTCTACCAGGAGAACAATTCAAAGACCATAACAAAGTTGATGAGGCCAGATAAATAGCTCGGAGGTTGAGGAGACTTGAAAACTTCAGTGGAAACAAAAATGGGTGTATTGAGCTCATCAGTCCTGTCAGTTTTAATCTAATTTTATAGATGAGGAAAACTAGGACTGAGGAAGATTTAATAACTTGCCCAAGGTCAAAGAGCTGAGAGAGTTGGGATTTCAAACCAGTTGGAATCCATATTTCATACTACTAACCATTTTGTTCTATGGTAATGCCAGGGACTCTCAGGTATCAGTTTTTCCCTGTTGGGTGCTCAATAAATGGCCAGATAAATTCAAGCATTGTGGGGAATGATTTAGACTTGCTATGTCATTGGAAGGTGAATTTTATTCTGCTTCAAACATCTCTGTGAACAATGGGGAGGAAAAGGCAGCTGGTAAGCAATTAGGGGTCTGGACAGCTGAGCTCCACACTGACAGGCTGGCTAGTGGCCGTGAGAGTGGGGCTCCGGGCGCTCAGTGCCAGCTCTATTTGCAACTTGGTGGCCCCAGGGATTCTGATCCCTGCAGCTCCACAGCATCTCCACTGCTATGTTTAGTAATTCTTGCTTCTGTCAGAAGATGCCCAGGCATCTCCAATCCTCATGCTGATGGGCACTTGCTCTCAAGAGAAATCAGGGATGAGGAGGTCTTGCCTGGAGCCCCATCTAAGAAGGGGATTTAATTTTGTTACTGCAGTACCAGAGGGCTCTCTTTTGTGCTTCTTCTCTCCATCTGCTTGGCCTGTTGAAGATACAAAATGGACCTCTGCATCATAATGACCCCTTCCCACCCCCCGCCCTATGTCGTCTGTCAGGGAGGCCTCACCTCACTTATTCTGTTCCCAGTTCTCCTCTGGGAGGACCAAACCCTCTCAAGAATTTCCCCCCATTCAAATTTGGAGTCAAAGGTGTCTTCTAAACATTGCAGAGATGATCTATTCCCACCAGGACCCATGGTCTTTACTACAGTACACTAAATACACATTTTGGCCAAAAGCCAAAAAGGCCAATGTTAAAAATCACATTTTGTCAAAACTGAAGCCAAAAGTGAAAATCATCATCATAAAATGAACTTTTAGGTCATACGGATACATTTTAAAAAGTGTCAAAGTATTTATTAGTATAGATCTGGTAGTCAACTTTTACAAGATTGATATTATGAAAATTTTAAAAAATTTATTGAAACATAATTGACTGCATATCTGTGGGGTATAATGTTGAATATCCATACCTGTGTGCAATCTGTGATGCTCAAGTCAGGATAATTAGTATATTCAAATTGCACAATGTAATCATTTTCTGTGGCCTTTTACCAATTTCTCACTAACCCCCTCTCATCCTCTCCCTTTCCCACCTCCGGTGGACTCAGTTTTGTTCTCTCTACAAGACTGATATTATAAACCAAGAACAATATTTTCTCAGGTACTGTCAGCTGCTGGATTGCTTGTGTGTTCACTAAAATGCATATTGTGATACCAAATAGATGCTCACTTTCAAATGAGGTTGGTGGATAAGCAAGTTATTTTGAGGCTTGTTCAGTAAACACAGAATTCTGCTGGGGAAAAGACTGCCACCACATTATTGAGCCTTCCTTTCTCTCTAACCAGCTAAAGCTGAGGATACTTCTCCCTCAACTCTTGAACTTGAGCATCGGTTAATGGTAATGCACTTTAATTGAAGCAATCCTCCCCAGATGAAGCACTGTGCATTGCTTGAGGAAGAAGATGCTTTCTTAAATTTTCAGGAAATCTTGCATATTATCTTGTTTAATATTATAAATGACAGCACTGAAAACAGTCTCCCAAAATTTAGACTTACGATGTAGTCTATATTATTACTGAATTAAATTTTTTATAAAACACTAGTTGACGGGCTGGCCCGGTGGCGCACTGGAGAGTGCGCCGCTTGGGAGCGCAGCAGCGCTCCCGCCGAGGGTTCGGATCCCATGTGGAGACCGGTTCCCGCTCACTGGCTGAGCGCGGTGCGGGTGCAACACCGAGGGTTGCGATCCCGTTACCGGTCAGTAAAAAAGACAAAAAGGAAAAAAAAAACACTAGTTGGCTTAGAAAGGAGTTAATGTTCTTAAACTTATTCACTAATGTTCTCTCCTAATATAGGATAAATCGTCAATCTATATCTCTACTTATTTAACTACGTGAAAGTTCTTAATAATTGTTTTTGAATATATAATTAACAGCTTTCACATCATCATTAATTAGAGTAGTGTTTAACTTTTGCAAAGATAAATATGCATTTTTACTTCAATGGTTTGAAAGGATTTCAACGTATAAAACACATGAGATTTTTTTACTCCAATTTACATCTAGATTGCCTACCTCCAAGTTACAACTAGAATTTGAATGTGAACATTCTGATTATATCAGTTAATCGGAATGACATGTCTTGGTCATTTTGCAAATGTTGTGTTGTCTAAATATGAAGGTAATCTGCATCATCACATGATCACTGATTGTTCGCAAATATAAAGAGACCACAAATGATATAGGTGTTTGGTTTTTTGGCCTTCCCAAGTGCCAAGAATGAAACAGATTTTTGTCTTAATACTGAGTCCAAAACCTAATGTTGGGCGCATCCTTAG
This sequence comes from Galeopterus variegatus, assembly GCF_000696425.1. Classification (NCBI taxonomy): domain Eukaryota; kingdom Metazoa; phylum Chordata; class Mammalia; order Dermoptera; family Cynocephalidae; genus Galeopterus; species Galeopterus variegatus. The sequence continues at coordinate 110,622 of NW_007732503.1, read as the reverse complement.
TTTCTAGCTTAGATGGTTTTAGGACCAGGTTCAAACCAGCTCTCCTTTGAAAGGTCATCCTTTCACTTGACCTTAATGTTCATGCTAACTACAGTTCTACTACTTCCCTTCTTTCGTGGCCACACCTCTCAACAAAAGTCTTCCCCTTTTCCTTTTATTTCTTTATTACTCACTGACTAATTCATTCATCGAAGATGCCCTGAGCTTGTGTAATGAGACAGGCAGTGTGCTAGGTCCTGGAGATACAGCTGAGAACAAAACATTGCCTTCCCTCAAACAGCTTCTGTTTCTAGAGGTCGCAAGATAGGTAAACATGGGATTACTCTATATTGTGTGTGATTAAAGCTATGAGGCAGCAGAGCACAAGGTGCTGCGGGAACTCATCAAACGTGGCACCTAACGTAGCCTAGAAGGGCAGAGAAACCTTCCTGAGGGTTCCCAGTGAACTGATCCATAAAGGCTGATTGGTAGAGAGCCAAGAAAAAGCCAAATCAAACCAAACACAAGTGTTAATTTTTTTTGTCCCCCTTTCTCACCCCAGTTGGTACTTTGTAAAACCATTAAATGTAATATCCCATAGTCCTTTTTTGTTGTTTTTTTTTCATTTAATGGCACTCAAGACTTTGGACCATGCCCTTTTTCTCTTCACTGTCCAGACATGTAGTCTCCTGGCTCTCCTGGTCTCATCTGCTTCTGTTTTTCCCTATCTTTGCTGATGTCTCTTTTTGTGCTTCTTTTCTTGATCTCTATTTCTGTTCTTTCCATCTATGAATAGAAACTCGCCCAGGGCTCAGCCCATGGTTCTTGGACTTTTCTTCTCTTTCTAGGAGAGGTCATCAATCCTCAAGCTCTCCACACCTCTAGTCTAACAACTTCCTCACTTGAAGCTCCTGCATCATACTTCAAACTACCTGCATACACGTCCCATTCTCTGTCTTCATATCCACCTCACTCCTATCATGGCCATTCTGTAGCAAAACCCACCAGTAAGAAGAAAATGGACATCAGCCATTAACACTTCTAAACAAGTTAGAATTTGTTTAGACATCAGCCATTAACACTTCTAAACAAGTTAGAATTTGTTTTCTCCTTCTAGAAATGGTAGCAATGGTTGCATTTTGAGCCTCATTTCAAATTGTAGAATATGGATTTTGTTTCTTGCTCAGGGAATTTTATACCCCAGCAGACATATGGAGTAGTTTTTTGTTTTATTTTTTTTTAGGAGGGGCTATGTGCATTTCCTGACCCTCTTAAAATATCACTGAGAATACATATGGAAAGAAGTTTATGATGTATTATTATCAATCAAAAAATGACGGGGGTTACAAAAAAAGTACATGAAATGCTTTCCTATTTTTTGTAAATATATATAGTGTATATTACATGTGTTTATATATATATATATATACACACACACTTATATATACAAATATACACATATTTACACACACATATATGAGTATAGTATGTGTGTTATTTATTGTTGCTTAACAAATTACCCCAAAACTTAGTAGTTTAAAACAACAACTTATTATCTTATAATTTCTGTGTGTCTGGAATTTGGGAACAGCTTAGCTGGTAGTTCCAGCTCAGGGTCTCTGGTGTGCTTGGAGTCAGAATGTTGGCTAGATCAGCATTCTCTGAAGACTTCATGGAGGCTGCAGGATCTGCTTCCAAGATGGCTTTCTCACATGGCTGTTGGCAGGAGGCCTCAGTTCTTCACCATATGGGCCACTCCATTGGGTTGCTTGAATGTCCCCATATGGCAGATGTCTTCCCTTGGAGAGAGTGATGAGACAAAGAAAGAGAGAGGGAGGGAAGGAGGGAGGGAGAGAGGGATGAAGAATTGCAATATTTTTTATGACCTACTTTCAGAAATCACACACCATCACATCTGCCACATGCTATTAGCTACAAGAGAATCACTAAGTCTGACCCACTGTCAATGGGAAGAAAATTAGGCTCCACATTTTGAAAGGATTGTCAAAAACTTTGTGGACATATTTTAAAACTACAAAATTTTTGGAAAGATCTATAAGAATAAATGCAATATTTTAAACAATGATTGCCTCTGGGTAGTGAGATTATGAGTTATTCATTTATCTATATTATGAGTTATTCATTTATCTGTATTTTTAATTTTTTTACATGGACATAGATGTATTAAAATACTAAAAATTTTTAAATAGGCCAAAAAAAAGATACTGTATAATGCTGATGTTGTATAATACTGAACGCATTTCTTGAAACATTCTCAGTGGATTTACTTGAAATGGTTTGGCCAGAAGTGGTTCCATAGCACAGAACTTCTGAAGTACATATCATTATTAACCTTAGTTTACAGGTGATGAAACTGAAGCACAGAGAGGTTAATTGAGGTTAATGAACTGTTTAAGGTCATAGAGTAAATAAGAGGTATAGATGACGCTCTAACTCAGGCAACCTGGTTCGATAGCCCCAGCTCTTAAATGAAACATCCACAATACATATTGGATTGTATAGAAACATATTGTAAATCATACAAACAATAGCTCAGAGAAATGAAAGAGCTGGGACTGATCTAGTCAGGGAAAAGTTCACAGAAGAGGTGGACAGGAAGCTGTGCCTTGAAATAAAAGTGGGATTTGGGTAATCTAGGGATGACATTCCAAATGAGGAACACAGCCTCGCCAAGAACCAGAAATGGATTGGGGCCTGGCCTTTGCCAGAATGTCCCAATGAGGAGATTGTTCCAGGTACGTGGAATGGTTGTGTGAGTTAAGGCAAAATGGAGTGAGATAGGTGGGATGGCACATTGCAAGGAGTCCCAGCTGCAGTCAGGAGGGCTTAACCTCAATTTATGTTCACACACAGACTTGGAGATGTTGGCCCTTTACCACCAGGAAGGAACTAGAAATTTTCTGGTCCATTTCTCTCATTTTAAATATGGGTGATTAAGGCCTGTAAAAGAAAATGATTCATTCACCCCAAATGTATTTTACTTACTTTTCTATTATGTTATGGATTGTTGGAACATTAGGACAGTTTTTTCTTTTAAAATATCTTATCACTATATTTTTACCATTAAAATTTATTTTTCTAGTACTAATAATAAAGAATCCATTTTCTAAAATGGGTCATGGCAGGCTATAGCTTATTCCATACTAATTGAAGTTATATGAAGTTTGTGTGCTACACTAGGACACTGAAATCAAAGAAGCCCCCCCCCCCTTTTTTTAGTGTTTTCCTCCTGTCACACATTAATGTTTTTATTAACCAATTTCTACATTTGAAAAAATTTTTAATTTTATAATTACACAATGAAAACATTTTTTGTGGCCCTTTACCAATTTCTCCCGAAACACCCTCCCACACCCCCTTTCCCACCTCTGGTGGCCTTGTTCTAGTCTCTCCTTTTGAAACTTCAAGGAATCATTGTGACTGCTGTACCTTTCTTTCTTCATTTGTTTTTGTTTTTGTTTTTCTTTAGCTCCCACTTATGAGTGAGGACATGCAGTATTTCTCTTTCTGTGCCTGACTTATTTAACTTAACATAATTTTCTCCAAGTTCATCCATGTTGCTGTGAATGGCAGAATTTCATTCCTGTTTATGGCAGAGTAGTATTCCATTGTGATGTATGTACCACATTTTCCTTCTCCAGTCAACCGTAGATAGACATCTAGGTTGGTTCCAACTCTTGGCTATTGTAAATAGAGCTTCAATAAACATGGGAGTGCAGGTATCCCTTTGACATGATGATTTCCATTCCTTTGGGTATAGACCCAGCTGTGGAATCACTGGATCCTATGGCAGTTCTATCGACAGTTGTTTGAGGAGGCTCCATACTGACTTGCATAATGGCTACACCAATTTATAGTTCCACCAACACTGTAGGAGGGTTCCCCTTTCTCCCCGTCCTCACCAGCATTTGTCATTCCTCCTTTTTGATAACAGCCTGTCTAACTGTGGTGAGGTGATATCTCAATGTGGTTTTGATATCCATTTCCCGAATGCTGAGTGATGCTGAATATTTTTTCGTGTATCATTTGTATATCTTCCTTTCAAAAATGCCCATTCAGCTCCTTTGCTCATTTTTGAATCAGGTTACTTGCTTTTTTACTGTTAAATTGTTTGAGTTCCTTGTATTTCTGGATATTAATCCCTTATCAGATTCATAGTTTGTGAATATCTTTTCCCATTCTATAGGTTATCTTTTTTGCTCTATTAACTGTTTCTTTCACTGTGCAGAAGCTTTTTAGCATGATATAGTCCCATTTGTTTATTTTTCCGTTTGTTGTCTGTTCTTCTGGGGTCTTGTTTATAAAGTCCTTGCCCAGTCCTCCTTCCTGAAGTGTTTACCCTATGTTTTCATTTTGGAAATTTATAGTTGCAGGTTTTATAAGTCTTTAACCCATTTTGAGTTGATTTTGGTATATTGCAAGAGGTACATGTCTAGTTTCATTCTTCTACATATGGAAGTCCAGTTTTCAAGCACTACTTATTGAAGAGGCAGTATGCTCCAATGTATGCTCCTGTAGCCCTCGTCAAGTACCAGTTATCTGCAAGTATGTGGTTTGATTTCTGGGTTCTCTATTCTGTTCCATTGATCTGAGTGTCTGCTTTTATGCCAGTACCATGCTGTTTTGGTTAATATAGCTTTGTAGTATAAGTTGAAGTCAGGTAGTGCAATGACTCTGGCTTTTTTTTTTTTGCTCAGGATTTGGCTATTTGGGGTCTCTTCTTGTTCCATATGAATGTTAGGATTGTCTTTTGTATTGCTGTAAAGAATGCCATTGGTATTTTGATGGGAATGCATTGAATCTGTTGATCACTTTGGGTAGTATGGACATATTCACAATGTTGATTCTTCCAATCCAAGAGCATGAAATGGCTTTCCATTTTTTTGTGTCCTCTTTAATTTCTTTCAACAGTGATTTCTGGTTCTCATTGTAGAGATCTTTCATCTCCTTGGTTAAACTGATTCATGGATATTTTATTTTTTTGACAACTGTTGTAAATGGGCTTGCTCTATTGATTTCTTTTTCTGCTAGTTCGTTGTTGGAGTATAAAAATGCTACTGATTTTTGCATGTTGATTTTATATCCTGCAACTTTACTGAAATTATTTATCAGCTCTAAGAGTTTTTTGGTAAAGTCTTTAGGTTTTTCTATATATAGGATCATGTTTTCTGCAAATAGGGACAATGTGACTTCATCTTTACCAATCTGGATGCCCTTTATTTCTTTCTCTTGCTGGATTGCTCTGGCTAGTACTTCCAATACTATGTTACATAGGAGTGGTGAGAGTGGGCGTCCTTGTCTTGTTCACATTCTTGTTCCCATTCAGAATGATTTTGGCAGTGGGTTTGTCATATATGGTTTTTGTTGGGTTCAGATACTTACCTTCTACACCTAATTTGCTGAGAGTCTTTATCATGAGGATATGTTGAATTTTGTCAAATGCTTTCTCTGTGTCTATTGATATAATCATATTGTTTCTGTACTTGATTTTGTTGAGGTGGTGTATCATATTTATTGACTTACACATGTTGAATCATCCCTTTATCCCTCAGATGAATCCCACTTGATCAGTGTATAACTTTTTTTAATGTGTTGCTATATTCTTTTTATTTTATTTTATTTTATATTTTTTATTTGTCAATATACAATGTGGTTGATTATTGTGGCCCATTACTGAAACCTCCCTCCTCCCTATCCCCCCTCCCTCCCAACAATGTCCTTTCTGTTCGCTTGTCATATCAACTTCAAGGAATTATAATTGTTATGACTTCTTCCCTTGCCTCCCTAGTTTTTTGTGTATTTATTTATTTATTTTTAGCTCCCACAAATATGTGAGAACTTGTGATATTTCTCTTTCTGTGCCTGACTTGTTTCACTTAATATAATTCTCTCTAGGTTCATCCATGTCATTGCAAATGGCAGTATTTCATTCTTATTTATAGCAGAGTAGTATTCCATTGTGCAGATATACCACATTTTCCGTATCCACTCATCTGATGATGGACATTTGGGCTCGTTCCAACTCTTAGCTATTGTAAAGAGTGCTGCAATGAACATTGAGGAGCAGGTATACCTTCAACTTGATGATTTCCATTCCTCTGGGTATATTCCCAGCAGTGGGATAGCTGGGTCATATGGTAGATCTATCTGCAATTGTTTGAGGAAACTCCATACCATTTTCCATAGAGGCTGCACCATTTTGCAGTCCCACAAGCAATTTATGAGAGTTTGTTTTCTCCACAACCTCCGCAGCATTTATCATTCACACTCTTTTGGATATTAGCCATCCTAACTGGCGTGAGATGGTATCTCAGTGTGATTTTGATTTGCATTTTCTGAATGCTGAGGGATGTTGAGCTTTTTTTCATATGTCTGTTTGCCTTTCATATATCTTCCTTTGAGAAATGCCTATTCAGCTCTTTTGTATTGTTTCAGGGTGTATATTTAATTCTTTAATCCATTTTGAGTTGACTTTAGTATATGGTGGGAGGTATGTGTCTAGTTTCATTCTCCTGCATATTGATATCCAGTTATCTCAGCACCATTTGCTGAAGAGGCAGTCTCTTCCCCAGTTTATAGGCTCAGTGCCTTTGTCAAAGATTAGATGGCTGTAGGTATGTGGGCTGATTTCTGGATTCTCTATTCTATTCCATTGATCAATATGTGTGTTTTAATGCCAGTACCATGATGTTTTGGTTATTACAGCTTTGTACTATAGTTTAAAGTTGGGTAGTGTTATGCCTCCAGCTTTATTTTTTTTTGCTCAGCATTGCTTTGGCTATGCGTGGTCTTTTATTATTCCATACAAATGTCAGGATAGTATTTCCATATTCTTTCCATTTCTGAGAGAAATGTCATTGGAATTTTGATGGGGATTGCATTGAATTTATATATCACTTTGGGCAGTATGGCCATTTTCACTATGTTGATTCTTCCAATCCAAGAGCATGGGATATTTTTCCATCTTCTTGTATCCTCTCTAATTTCTCTCAGCAGTGGTTTGTACTTCTTGTCATAGAGATTCTTCACATCCTTGGTTAATTCAATTCCTAAGTATTTTTTCTTTTTGGTGGCTATTGTAAATGGGCAGGCTTTCTTGATTTTTCACTATTGGTGAATAGAAATGCTACTGATTTTTGTGTGTTGATTTTGTATCCTGCTACTTTGCTGAAATCATTTATCAACTCTAAGAGTTTTTTTGTAGAGGCTTTAGGCTGTTCGATATATAGGATTATGTCATCTGAAAAGAGGGACAGTTTGACTTCATCTTTTCCAATCTGGATGCCCTTTATTTCCTTCTCTTCTCTGATTGCTCTGGCTAGTACTTCCAACACAATGTTGAATAGGAGTGGTGAGAGTGTTCATCCTTGTCTAGGTTCTGTTCTTAAAGGATAAGCTTTCAGCTTTTCCCCATTCAGGATGATATTGACAGTGGGTTTATCATTATATGGCTTTAATTATGTTGAGATACTTTCCATCTATACCTAACTTATAGAGGGTCTTTGTCATGTATTAATGTTGAATTTTATCAAATATTTTTTCAGCATCTACAGAGATGATCATATGGTCCTTGTGTTTGATTTTATTAATATGGTGTATCACATTTATTGATTTGCGTATGTTGAACCAACCTTGCATCCCTGGGATGAATTCCACTTGATCATTGTGTATAATTTTACGTATGTGTTGCTGTATTCTGTTAGCTAGCATTTTTCTGAGGATTTTTGCATCTATATTCATCAAGTACATCGGCCTGTAGTTTTCTTTTTTGGTTATATCTTTACCTGGTTTTGGTATCAGGATGATGTTTGCTTCATAGAATGAGTTTGGGAGTTTTGCGTCTGTTTCAATCTTTTGGAATAGTTTGTAAAGAATCGGTGTCAATTCCTCTTTGAATGTTTGGTAAAATTCTGCTGTGAATCCAACTGGTCCAGGGCTTTTCTTTGTTGGGAGCTTTCTGATTACAGCTTCAATCTCCTTTATTGTTATTGGTCTGTTCAGGTTTTCTACATCTTCATGGCTTAATTTTGGGAGCTTATGTGTGTCCAGAAATTTGTCCATTTCCTCCAGATTTTCAAACTTGTTGGCGTATAGTTGTTTATAGTAGTCTCGAATGATTCCTTGTATTTCAGATGGATCAGTTGTAATATATTGTTATTGGTCTGTTCAGATTTTCTACATCTTCCTTGCTCAGTTTTGGTAACTTGTGTGTGTCCAGAAATTTATCCATTTCCTCCAGATTTTCAAATTTGTTGGCATATAGTTGTTTATAATAGTCTCAAATGATTCCTTGTATTTCAGATGTATCAGTTGTAATATCACCTTTTTTATTTCTAGTTGTTGTTTGGATCTTCTCTCTTCGTTTTTTAGTTAGTTGTGCTAATGGTTTGTCAATTTTATTTATCTTTTCAAGAAACCAACTTTTTGATTCTTTGATCTTTTGTACTGTTTTTGGGTTTCAATTTCATTAAGTTCTTCTCCGATCTTAATGATTTCTTTCCGTCTGCTAACTTTGGGTTTGGATTGTTCTTGTTTTTCTAGTTCTTTAAGGTGAAGTGTTAGGTTGTTCACTTGCCATCTTTCCATTCTTCTGAAGCAAGCATTTAATGCAATAAATTTCCCCCTTAGTATTGCTTTTGCAGTGTCCCACAGGTTTTGGTATGATGTATCATTATTTTCATTAGTTTCAGTAAATTTTTTGATTTCCTGTTTGATTTCTTCTTGGACCCATATGTCATTAACTAGAATGCTGTTTAATTTCTATGTGTTTGTGTAGTTTCCAGAATTTCGTTTGTTATTGATTTCTAATTTTAATCCATTGTGGTCTGAAACAATCGTGGGATAATTCCAGTTTTTTCGAATTTGTTGAGACTTGATTTGTGACCTAACATTTGATCTATCCTGGAGAGTGATCCATGTGCTGATGAGAAGAATGAATATTCTGAGATTCTTGGATGGAATGTTCGTAGATATCTGCCAAGTCTAATCGGTCTAGTGTGTTGTTTAGATCTTGTGTTTCTCTGCTGATTCTTTGCCTGGATGATCTGTCCAATATTGACAGTGTGGTCTTCAGGCCCCCTGCTATTATGGTATTAGTGTCTATTTCCTTCTTTAGGTCTAATAGAGTTTGTTTTATAAATCTGGCTGCTCCATCATTGGGTGTGTATATATTTATGATTGTTATGTCTTGATGAATCAATCCTTTTATCACTATGTAGTGGCCTTCATTATCTCTTTTTATGGTTTTTAGTTTAAAGTTTATTTTATCAGATATAAGAATAGCTACTCCAGCTTGTTTTTCATTTCTGTTTTCATGGTAAATTTTTTCCCATCCTTTCACTCTTAGTCTATGTGAGTCTTTATGGGTGAGGTTGGTCTCTTGAAGGCAGCATATAGTTGGGTTCTCCTTTTTAATCCACTCAGCCATTCTGGGTGTTTTGATTGGGGAATTTAACCTTTTACATTAAATGTTGTTATTGAAAAGTGTTGATTTACTCCTAGCTTTTTTTGATTTTTGTTTGTATGTTTAAGTGTCTTTTGTTCTTTTCTTTATGATTTACTGTGTGTTTTCTGTATTTGTTGGTTCCTTGGGTTGTAGATAGCCTTTTTGTTTGTTTTCTCTTCATGGATGCCATTTTTATTATACTAGTGGGTTTTAATTTTTCTTGGGTTTTTATGGCAGTGGTAGTTACTTTTCAGGTACCAAACCCAGTACACCCTTGAGAATTTCTTGTATGGCTGGTCATGTAGTAGTGAACTCCCACAGTTTTTGTTTGTCTGAGAAATATACTATTTGCCCTTCATTTTGGAAGGAGAGCCTTGCGGGGCAAAGTATTCTTGGCTGGCAATCTCTGTCTTTTAGTATTTTGAATATATATCATCCCATTCCTTTCTGGCTTTTAGGGTTTGTGATGAAAAGTCTGATGTTAGTCTGATTGGGGCTCCCTTATAGGTGATTTGATGCTTCCCTCTTCCTATTTGCCCTTCATTTTGGAAGGATAGTCTTGCCTGGTAAAGTATTCTTGGCTGGCAATCTCTGTCTTTTAGTATTTTGAATACATCATCCCATTCCTTTCTGGCTTTTAGGGTTTGTGATGAAAAGTCTGATGTTAGTCTGATTGGGGCTCCCTTATAGGTGATTTGATGCTTCCCTCTTCCAGCTTTTAATATTCTCTCTTTGTCTTTGAGTTTTGCCAATTTGACTATAACATGTCTTGGAGAAGATCTGTTTGGGTTGAATACATTTGGGCATCTTTTAGCTTCCTGAATCTGAATATCTGTGTCTTTTCCAATAACTGGGAAGTTTTCTGCCACTATGTTGTTGAATATATTTTCAATGCAATCTCCTTTTTCCTCCCCTTCTGGAATACCCATGACTTGGATATTTGAGTGCTTAAGTTTGTCTGATATCTACCTTAGATTTTCTTCAATGCTTTTAATTCTTTTTTTGTGTGTCTTCCTGTGTTATTTCAAACAGCCCATCTTCAAGGTCAGAAGTTCTCTCTTCTACTTCTGCAAGCCTGGTGGTTAAGTTCTCTGTTGTGTTTTTTATTTCATTGAATGAATTCTTGAGTTTGGCAAGCTCTGCTACATTCTTTTTCAGGAAACTGATTTCCTTGTACATTTCTTCTTTCAGGTCCTGTATGCTTTTCCTCGTTTCATCATGTAGTCTAGCTGAGTTTTCTTGTATCTCATTTAGTTTCCTTAGAATTATCACTGAAAATTCCTCATCAGACATTTCAAAGGCTTCTTGTTCTATAGGATCTTGAACTTGAGAGTTATTACCCTTTGGTGGTGTATTTTATTGATTTTTCACATTTCTGGTATCTTTCCTTTGATGGTTAGTCATTGTGGCAGGGGGTGTCACAGTCTACTGGTTTCACACAATTGTCTGGCTAGGATGTTGCTGGGGTTTGCTAATTTGGTATGGCTACCTCAGTGCCTTCTTGGTTGGCCATTAGTGCCTTGTGTGTGTGGTTGCCTTGGGTCTTGGGCCTCTCCGGGGAGCTGCCTTTCTGGTCAACATGCACTTGGCTGGTGTGCTGGGTTGCATGCCAGCACTGCAGGGCATGCGGTCTCTGCGGATTTTCTGCTTCCCCTGCTGGACGTCTCCCTGCTCTGCGTGCACTCAGCTGCTGGGTTGCGCACCAGCACTGCAGGTATTCCTGTATTCTGATTGCTAATATTTTATGGAGGATTTTTGCATCTATGTTCATCAGAGATATTGGCCTGTGGTTTCATTTTTTTTGTTGTATCTTTGTCTTATTTTGGTATCAGGGTGATGCTGGCCTCATAGAATGAGTTTGGGGAATGGCCTACCAAAAAAATTTAGAATAGTTTGAGGAGAACTGGTATTAATTTCTCTTTAAAGTCTTGTAGAATTCAGCAATAAAGCTATGTGGTCCTGGGCTTTACTTTGTTGGGAGACTGCTGATTACTCTTTCAACTTTGTTGCTTGGTATTGTTCTGTTCAGATTTCCTATTTCTTCTTGTTCATTCTTGGTAATTTGTATGTGTTCAGAAATTCATCTGTGTCCTCCAGGTTTTCAAATTTGTTGGCATATAGTTGTTTATGATAGTCATGAGTGATTCTTTGCATTTCTGTGGTATTGGTTGTCATGTCTCCTTTTTTGTTTCTGAGTTTTATTTGGGTATTCGCTCTTCCTTTCATATTTAACCTAAGTAATGGCTTGTCTACTTTGTTTATCTTCTGAAAAAAAACTTTTTTGTTTCATTGATCTTTTGTATCATTTTGGGGGGTCTCTATTTCAATTTGTTCTGCTCTGAACTTAATTATTTCTTTCCTTCTACTAATTTTGGGATTGGATTTTTCTTGTTTTTCTAGTTCTTTAACGTGTATCATTAGGTTGTTTACTTGAAGTCTGTCTATTCTTTTGATGTATGCACTTATCACAGTAAAGTTCCCTCATAGTACTTCTTTTGCTATATTTCACAAGTTTGGTATCATGTGTCTTTATTTTCATTAGTTTCAAGAAATTTTTTGATTTCCTGTTTAACTACTTCTTGGACTCATAGGACATTTGGAAGCATGTTATTTAATTTCTGTGTATTTGTATAATTTCCTGAGTTTCTCTTGTTATTGATTTCTAGTATTAATCCATTGTCGTCTGAAAAGATACTTGAAATGATTTCAATTTTTTAAAATTTGTTGAGTCTTGATTTGTGACTTAACATATGGTCTATTCTGGAAAATGTTCCATTTGCTGATGAGAAGAATGAATATTCTGTAGTTGTTGGATGAAATGTTCTGCAGATAAATGCCAGGCCCAGTTGGTCTAAAGTATAGTTTAAATCCTGTGTTTCTCTGTTAATTTCTTGTATAGGTGATCTGCCCAGTGCTGAGAGAAGGGTTTTCAGGTCCCATGCTATTTTTGTAACAGGGTCTATCTCTTTCTTTAGGTCCAACAGTGTTTGCTTTACATATCTGGGTGCTCCAGTGTTGGGTGTATATATATTTATGATTGTTATGTCTTCTTGCTGTATAGGTCCATTCATCATTATATAGTGACCTTCTTTGTCTCTTTTTCTGGGTTTTGGTTTCCAATCTATTTTATCTGCTATAAGAATAGCTACTCCTACTTATTTCTGGTTTCCATTTGTGTGGTACATCTTTTTCTCTCCCTTTAGTATTAGTCTGTGTGTGTCTTTATAGATGGGGTGAGTTTCTTTCAGGCAGCATATAGTTGGGTCTAGCTTTTTAATGCAATCATTGTGTCTGTGTCTTTTGTTTGGGAAGTGTAATCCATTCATATTACAGGTTGTTGTTGAAAGGTATTGTCTTACTCCTGGCATTTTATCAATTTTTGTTGGATATTTTAAGTATCCTTTGTTTCTTTTTTCCCCTTTAATTGTGTGTCTTTGATGTTTTATGGTTTTTTGAGGTAGTAAGGTTTATTTTTTTTCTCTTTCTCATTTGCATTTTTGTTGTACCAGTGGATTTTGTTCTTTCTTGTGTATTCATGGTAATGATTATTGTTTTTGGATTTGAGATGCAGGATTCCCTTGAGGATTTCTTATAGGTCTGATCGTGTGGTAGTGAACTGAAGTTTTTGTTTGTCTGGAAAATACACTATTTTCCCCTCATTTCTGAAGGATAGCCTTGCTCGATAGAGTATTCTTGGCTGGCAGTTTTTTTTTTCTTTTAGTATTTTGAATATATGAACCCATTCTCTTCTGGCCTGTAGAGTTTCTTTGAGAAGCATGCTGTTAGTCTGATAGGAGCTCCCTTATGACTTGATGTTTTTCTCTTGCTGCTTTTAGGATTCTGTCTTTGTCTTTGAGGTTTGCCAGTTTGATTACAATGTGTCTTGTAGAAGATGTTTTGGGATGAATCTGTTTGGTGATCTCTGAGCCTCCTGGATTTGAAGGTCCATGTCTCTTCCTAAACCTGGGAATTTTTCTGCTATTATTTCATTGAATATATTTTCAATGCCTTTTCCTTTTTCCTCCCCTCTGGAAAACCCATGCTTCAAATGTTTGTGCACTTAAAGTCGTCTGCTAGCTCTCTTAGATTTTCCTCATTTTTAAAAATTCTTTTTTCCTTTTTTCTTTGTCCACCTGAAAAAAGTTTATCTTCAAGATCAGAAATTCTTTCTTCTGCTTCTTCTAGCCTGCTGCTTAAGCTCTTGGTTGTGTTTTTTATCTCATTGAGTGAATCTTTCAGTTCCATGAGTTCTTCTATGTTTTATTTTTAAGGTATTAACCTCTTTGTAAATTTCCTCCTTCATATCCTGGATTTTTTCCCCTCATTTCATTATGCTGTCTGAGTTTTCTTGTATCTCATTGAGTTTCCTTAACATTGTTGCTCAGAATTCCTTTTCAGTCAATTCAAAGGTTTCCTGCTATATAGGGCCTAGTATTTGAGAATTACTCTTTTCTTTTGGTGGTGTCATATTTTCTTGGATTTTCATATTTCTAATATATCTACATTGATGTCTGGTCATCTGGCAGAGCAGTTGTTTTTTCTGTTACTCTTGAGTGGGCTTTGAGGAGAGAGACTTCTTCTTTTTGCAGTCCCCCCCGATGACTGTCCTTGTGTCAATGCTGTTGAATGTCAGGTAGGCTGCTTGTACAGTGCCTGTGGCTGCTACTGTGGTGGCAAGCTGTTTTTGCAGCAGCCATGGCTGTGGTGGGACACCTGTGCAGAAGTGGTGTTTTCAGTGTGCCCCTGCCTAGTACCCTGTGCATGCTCCTGCCATCTCAAAGAAGGTCCATTTTCAAAATCACCCAGTGCACTTCAAATTGATGTGGGGAGATTTAGTTATTTGTTTATTTATTTAGTACAACATGATCTGGGTACAAAAGGGTTTTCAAACCATATATGCAAGCCTGTTTCCAAAGATTAAGCAGTTAAAGGTCCATGAAAACTTGGTAATCACCAAAGTTAGATATTTTCAGCAGACCTTGGAATTTTATTACTCTCAGAAATAATTTCCGGATGGAAAGTTTTAAAATATCCAAATAACAAAAAATACCCTATTTGCTTTCTTTTCCTCAATTTATCAAAGTTAATGTTGAAATGAAGCATTAAAAGAGCTGGGATCCATCCCCATTGTACTTAGCACCCATCTTATACTGTTAGTGCCTAGATGATCTCATGTTAATTACCTGGAAAGTATGGATAAAACAATTCTTTTCTTTTCATGACTAATAATAACTGATGGGCTTTACCCCCTCCCTCATGTTTTTTCCCAGCAAGAATCCAAGGAGTTTTTGCTGCAAGTTAGATATGGTTTCCAATTCCTGGATCATTTCAAGTTCCCTAGTTCATATGGAAGATCCAAAGTGATTCAGAGTTCACACACATGGCTCTGAGAACTAAACAGGACATCTTTATCTTGCTGACTAGTTTCCAAAGTAACAAGAGTGCCTTATACATGGGCTCTAGGAGTTTACAAGAATGAATTATTGCTTGCTCTTTCTACCTCCTCTCTCCTTTCTCCCCCTCCATCCTTTCCTTCCTTACCAGCAACAATGTAAGAGAAACAATATGCAATTATTGTCAGGGTGCTTCAAGGCCAATCAGGGAAAAAAATTGTATATGTGACATTGTCAAAGACGTCAGGACATTAGTGTCACTTTGCCCCCCACAGATCTGTCACCCCACTTCCCCGGGTGATAGAGCCACAAAGGATTACTCAAAGCCCATCTCTTCTGAGCAGTGAGAGACCCCAAAGTGGTTAATCTTCCCCAGAACCCTCAAGTGAGATGCATCCCTTCCTTGGGAAATTAACCCTAAATTGGGGTTCTCTTCCTGCATTTATTTTCCAGACCAGGAAGTTACAGGAAGAGAACATAGGTGGGGTTATAGTTTAACAATATAGGCTGGTAACTTTCAGTGAAACAAGCCAGATGACATTCCAGTAGGGCAATTAAGTGGTCCTATCAACAAAAGCTTGATCTTAGGAAACATTCCTTCTCCTTCCAGCAATTTTACAGTATCTTTACATTTCAATCAGTAACCTGTCTGTCCTTGAGCCAGCAAACTTGCTGTGTTACAAATCTTTATCTTACACCAGAGGCTTTATAGTCTGAGGAAAATTTCCAGTCCTCCACAAGGTCAGTATTTGAAACTGCAAGGCTTTGGAAAACCAGGCCCCATGAAGTACATTTGCTTTAAGAATCCCGGTCCTGGGAAAGTTAACCACTTTGGGGCTTCTCATTGCTCAGAAGAGATGGGCTTTGAGTAATCCTTTGCAGCTCTGTCACACAGGGGAAGTGGGGTAACAAATCTGTGGGGGGCAAAGCAACACATTAACAGGGCAATTAATATACCTGATGGTGCCTCTCATTGAGGGTCAAATCTCCTTAGCGGCTAATGTGGGCAAAATGATCTTCAAGCATCCATTAAAGTTCTCAGATAAATGCTCAAGGGAATTAATTCACTGGCTACCTCTGCTTGGGAATACTGTTCTTCCATGACCTGGGGCCTTTTTACCCAGCCACAGCTCCAGCTTCCCTTAGATGACTCACCTGGCTCAGCTCCGCATCCAAGTCACTGCTCAGCTTTGCTCTCTTCTCACTCTTCCTGCTATTCAGGAGCCTCCTGTTCACACACGAACATGGTTATGGGTCAACTCTTGCTGAGCTTCCTTCCCCCCACCCCAAATCATTCAATTAACCTTAATTGTCCCCGTTGTGTATTATTTCCTCTCCAGCTTCTTATTTTTTATTTATTTTTCTGGCAGCTTGCCAGTATGTGCATCCAAACCCCCTATCTTAGTGTTATAGCCCCTCGCTCTAACCTACTGAGCTAACTGGCCAGCTCTAAGGCTTCTTATTGAGTACCATTTCCTTTGCATTTTTCTGCCTCTTTGATTTTTCTTTAGTCACACTTTCTAACCTTCAGAACTTTACTATGGTATTAAAAAATTTACACTGCTAATGGAGATTAAACTAAAGGTATATAAGATACACACTGAGCAAATGTTTCCCAAGGATTGCACATATGATTTCCCTCTCTATATTTCTTATTGTGATTTTTAAAAACCACAACTTTATTTTGGAGTGAAATTACACTATAGGTGTTATATTGGGGGAGGGGGAAAGCTTTAGCTTAATACCTGGTTATTCAGTTATAATTTTTTTGATACATTAGTCAGATTTCTGCTGAGATGATGCTTCATAGAAAACAATGCCCCAAATTTCAGTAGCTTACAACATCAAGCATTTCTTTCCCACTTGGGTCTACAGGTTGACTAGCAGAGCAGCAAGAACGTGTCTGACATTGAAACACAGATATGGAGAGGGTATCAGTAGAGAACAGGTGGAAGAGGATGAGACCTGAGAGGTGGGCAGGTGGCAGGTTTACAAAGGCCTCATGCAACAAGCAGACAATAGGGAACTCCAGAACTTCTAAAATAAAGAATGGCATGATTTTATTGTAGAAGATAACACTGATGTGTGGAGAATAGGCTGGAGCTGGAGTTCCCTGGAGTCAGGTGCTTATGTGGCAGTTTGTCATGGGAGTTGAGACAGGAGTTGGGCAGCCTGTGAAATAGGGCCTTGGCTGTAAGGATGGGGCCCAAAGAGCAGATATTAGAGATTCATTCCAGGAGGCAAAAATTGGCAGTCTATTCAATGTAGGCAGTAAGAGCACAGTAAGAGATGCTAGGATGAATCTAATGTTCCATGGACAACTGGGAAGTGGGACGTGCAGCCCTGGAGAGAGTAGGTGAATACAGGAGAAACAGGGAGGAGAATGGACCCCTAGTATTTTGCACAGACTCCTCCAGGATAAAAAGGAACGGGCATGCAAACTTGTTTTCTTAGCCACTGAATTAGTTCAGAATGTGGAAGAGGTAGCTAGATAATGATGGTGATGATGATGATGGAAATTACCATTAATGTTGTTGGCAATGTACCAGACATTGTCTCTTTCCATGGGATTATCTCTCTCATGTGATCCTCACAATAATCCTATGAAATAGATACTATTTCTATCCCCATTTTACAAGTGAGGAACCTGACATGCGGAGTTGGTGAGGTCCCAAAGGCACACAACTCTTAAGGAGTGGAGTGAAAATCTGCCTCCTCTTTACCTCTGCTTGATGAGGTGGTTGTTACTCCAAGGCTGGACTGAGACTCAGGTAGGCAGACTGGCCTATGCCTGAAGGGATGATTTTATACTTCTCTGAAGTCCTCTTGAAAGAGTCTGAATCATGTAATTTAGTGCCTTTATTTTACACAATCATTATTTGATTGATTGGTTGATTGCAGTGGTTTCATGACAATCAATCATCTTCATAGCTAATAAAATTCACCCCTTACATGAGTAGCATTTTCTGCTTCACAAATATCTCTCACATATATTTTCTCATTTGTTCCTTACAAAAATGCTGCAGGGAATGCAGGGCAAATATTATGATTACCACCTTTTAGTCCAAAATTCAGCAGACTTTTTCTTTAAAAGGCCAGATTATAATGATTCTAAGCTTTGTGAGCCACAGGGTGTCTGTGGTACTATGCAGCTCTGCTGTTACAGCATAAAAGCAGCTGTAGACGTACATAAATGACTAAGCATAGCTATGTTCCAATAACATTTCATTTACAAAAACCAGTGACTGGCTATATTTGGTCTTTGGGCCATAGTTCGCCAACCCTTGTTCTAGGTAAATAAGCTTCCACTCATAGTGGTTAAATGATCCTCTCAATTTTACACAGCTTGTAGAAGTAGGCCTCCTGCTTGCTTTATTCATTCAATAAATATGTATTGAGTCCCTACTATGTGTCAAGTACCGTTTTAAGTTTTGAGGACAAAGGAGGTACCTACTCCCAGGTAGCTTACATGTTTTGGGAAGACAGGCAATGAACAAGTGAATGAGCAAAGAAAACAACTTCAGAAAGTGAGAAGTGCCATCAGGAAAATAAAACAGTGATAGAAGATGACTTTATCTATAGGAGTCAGAGGATACCAGTCTGAAATAGAAAAATTTGAGCTGAAACCTGGAGGAAGGGAATAAGTCAATGATGCAGCGATTTGGGGAAGATTATTCTGGGCAAATGGAACAGCCAATGAAAAAAAATGAGTGTGGCTAGAGCAATGTGAACAAAGGGGAGGATATAATCTGAAAAATAGATAGCGGGCAGATAAGGGTAAGAATTATAAGCCACAACAAAGGATTCAAATTTTATTCTAAGTGGGAAGCCAGTGCTTTCCTGACAATAACCTGCTGTCCTTAAATCTCTTTGTGTCTCCCCTACTGCACAAGAATGTGGCAGATGCTCTCAGAATATATTGGTTGATTGATGGGTTCTCTCACTTAGGTTCCTTCAAGGCATGAAAGACCCATCAACATGCAGGGCTCATTAAAGACCCTTGTGAGGAGACACATTTAATAAATACTCTTTCATTGGAGGTTTCCAGAAAGGCTGTGCTAATGCTTTTGTCCAGGAACAGCATTGGCAGCCTTTTGTTCTCTCCTGGAGTGGTTTTGGGCACCATCCAGACCATCTGCTCTGCCCTGGGCTTCCTGGCCCTAGGCTCTGCCACCATTTGCCAAAACACTCCAAGAGCCAGGAGTGAGATGTCTCTGACATCAGTGTCACCAGGATGAACCATCATGATGGATTAACAGTTCTGTGGTGATCCAGTTCTAAGTGTACAATTAATTGACCAGCTGTGGGTAATCTTTTCTTTCTCTGTTTTCTGACCTGTAGATACCAAGAGTTGTCGGGCTGGTGAAATAAACCTGTGTATGTTAAAAGCCTAGTACACTGCCTGAGTCCTAGAGTGCCCAGTGAAAGTCAGTTCTCCTTCCTTTCCAGATGCTCTTGTATGTAGTGATTACTAGCCAAGTCCCATTGAAAACATTAATTCACTTAGCATCTTCATTTTATTAGGACTTAAAAAGTACTAAAAAAAATTACAGCAAGCCTTAAAGTAATTGGAAATGTACTGAACTAGTTTGGCCACCTCTGAACTGACAGACTTTTCAGAAAGAATTGTGGTGGTGGATACCAGGATGCTCCTCTGCCCAGATTCCCCTTTAGTGGAGAATGGGTTGCCACTGGGCGTGCTGTGGGCAGTCAACCTTCAGTGTCACCCTCTTCAGAGACTGCCTCTGACTACAGATATAGTGGCCTCACCAAGGTCACTTCCTTCACAGGTGGCCCACTTCTAATTACTGATTGATGAGGGAGTATAAAGATCTTGGCCTATCTTGGCCCAACTTGGGACAACTCTGAAGGCCTCAAGGGGATTAGCTAAGGCTGTTGTTGAACCGGTATCACAGCTCAGCTTCTCCCTCTACTTAAAACTTGCTGCCTTCTCCTTCTTCCTACAGCTGTTGATCCTAAGACCATTCCCTAAAAAACGTTGTGCCTAATAAACTCTATTCCAGAGTCTGCGTTCTAGAAAAACCTGTTACAATTGCTTATAGCTATTTTACCCTCTTAGCATTCCTGTGACCTTCTATTAGTGAAGAGGTGTTCATGTAAAGTACTTCTCTACAATTGTTAGCATTTATGTCCTGTATCCATCTGACAGGGTATAGAACCCATGTATTGTTTACAAAAGACCTTTCTTCCATAAAGTTTAAACATGACACAGAGAAGTAAAATATTTACACAAGCACCGAGAACATATAATTTCTCCAACTAAAAGAATTTTAAGGGATCTTTGATTACTAAATGCCCATTAACTAAATATGAATGACTTGAGAGGTGTATCAAGTGAGAGATTAATTACAGAATTATCTATGAGGTTATGTGTCATATCAGTACGCAAGGGAAGGAGAAAGAAATACTGGCATTTAAGGGGTTAATTCAGGGTCAGAAAGATTAAGACATTTAGAAACGCATAAAAATGACAGGATACCATATTTGTTTGAATCTCAGGCAGCTTGGGAGTTTGCAAATGCTTTTAAATGCATGTACATGGCAGTGTGTGTCCTTAGCAGAGTGTGTCCTTGGGCAAATTAGTCTTAGAGAGGTTAAATGAGGGTTGTTGTGGTGATTAAATGAGAAAATGGATGGATGGTACATTGTAAGTGCTCAATAAATGTTAGCTGCTGCTGCTGTTGTTATTCAAAGTGGCATCTGGCTAGCAGCCCCAGGGAATCTCTTCTCAATATCATCTAACAAAAACACTATTGAAGGTCTAGGGGGGAAAAATAAAGCTCCCAACATGGAAAATAAGATTGATGGGAAATATAATACCAGAATCATGAAGAAACTAGAACTAATTCCAGGACAACGGGAGTTGGATTTGGACACAAAGACAACTTCATCAAAGGTAGAAAAATATTTTGTGCTTCAGTCATTTGAGATTCAGGATTTGAGCCAGCCAGAAATATGGGGCATTTCTCTTTCTTTTCTCCTGAACATGGGGAGAGACAGTCCGTTCACAGGCAACAGTGTGGAAAGGCATTATTTATTGGGGGCCATTGTAGGAAGACCACAGGTGACAGTGAATGCTGGGAATTGTAGTTTTTCAGGTAACACATCAGTTCAGAGAACTAGATGGTGGGGTAGGAGGAATGCACCCACTTGCAAGGTACAAAAAGACACACAAAGTTACATTTTGCTTAACTGGCACACATTTTGCTGCAAGTAGGAGAAGAGTATCCTACCATTAGCACGGGATAGTGTTCAGGACCAAGGGCTAACTAAGGTGAATAAAGAAAAAGATGACAATGAGGCCTGTGAAAAATACCATAGAACAAGGAAACAGAAACAGTATCTAGAAGACTTAGAAGAATAACAAACTTCTGAAAATTAAGTGAATCCAGTGGAAAACTTCAGGATACTATTTGACATTTGCAACAGAGCACAGGAAGACATAGCCTTCATGAAGTAGCTGCAGAATATTAGAAGGACTGTTTATCATACAAAATATTTGATTATAAAATCAAATAAAATTGTCAAAAGTTATTCTGAAATGAGAAGATACATAATTTTCCATAAGATGACGGATTTAAAATCCCTTATTATGATGTTAATAAAAAACCGAGAAGGTTGATTGTGCCCAGTAGTGTGGGTCAAGAATACAAGCCTGTGTTATATCCCTTGTCACAAACGGGAAACTCAAATGATATTATTCACTCCTCACTTATACAGATTAGATAAATGTGATGTTAATTGTTGATAAAAATAACTCCTCCTTGACTACCAGCAGAATTGAAGTCAGTTATTGTCAAAGAACAGAAAACAAAGGAAACCAGAATGAACGATTAAGAATACGAAAGTATAGAATAAGATGACAGAAGCCAAACTGGTAATAACAATGCATATAAGTATATCAGACTTGTGGGTTTCCAAATTTTAAATATCTGAATCTTATTTCAAATGAAATAGTATGTTTAATCCTAAATTACAAAGCTGTACTTTCTTTCAGTTACATTTGTTGATTACACAGTCAATTAATGAGACCAAATTTAACGAAAAGTAGCCTCCACTGTGTGCATACCACCATCATGAACTATAAGTTTTTCTGAAAAATCAATCTATAGATTATTACAATTCCAATCAAAATACAATGCAATTTTTATTGGAACTTGACAAAATGGTTCTAAAAAACATTTTGGAAAAAAGAAGAGAAAATCAACCACAAAGACATAAAAAGAAGAGTATGAGGGGTATGGAGATGCTATACCGGATATGAAAATGTGCTGGAAAACCTCTAAAAATTAAAAGTGTGATACTAGCTACAGAATAACAATAGAATTTTAAAAATCCAAGTATATATGCATGTATTTATATTTTTTAATCAATAAAAGGTTGCAATTCAACTCAGTTGGGAAAGTATGGATTATTTAATAAATGATGTTAAACCAGATGACTAACCATTTAAGGAAAAATTAAATCAACAAAATTTATTATAAATTTGTTAAAGATATAATAATTTAAAAAGTGAAGTCATAAAGGTAAGAATAGAATATAGAATAGAATGGGATAAAAAAATATATATATCCTTATGATGGAGAATCACTTTCAAAACATGACACCAATGGCTTAAACCAGAGGTCCACCATATTTAGAGTGTAGTCACACCCATTCATTGACATATTGATGTCTACAGTTGTTTTTTGCTCTACAAAGGCAGAGTTGAGTAGTCACAACAGGGACCATTTGGCTGACAAAGCCTAAAATTTGTATTTTCTGACCCTTTACAAAAAAAGTTTGCTGGCCCCTGGCATAAACCATATAATAATTTTATGTGGTTGAATCTAAAAGTTTTGCCACAGAAAATAACGTCATAAACAATAAGGAACTGGGAAGAATATTTGTAATATATATGGCATAAAAGTGGTTGCAATATTTATGATATGTATATTTATATATATAGCTTTTCCAAAACAATAAGAAAAGTTGTACACTAGTAGATAAATGGGCAAAAGACAGAAATAGGCAGTACAGGTATTATAAATAGCAAACAAACCAATGGAAAAATGTCAGCTTTCACTAGTATTCAAAGAAATGCATTTTTTAATGCCACGAATATGTATTAGGCAAACTAAAAAAAGGAAAATACTCAACATGAGCCAAAATGTGGAGAAACAGACTCTTGGGGGGTGGGTGGGGGGTGGGTGTGAAACCTGAAGAGGAATTAGCAGCATATAGGAAAAGCTTTAAAATGTATATTACTTTTGATAAAGCAACTCTACTACTAGGATTTACCCTAATGAAATAATTAAGGAGAGGTACAAAGATTTAGTTCTAAGGATGTTCATTGCAGGATTGTATATAATGGTAAAACATTGGAGACAACTTTAAATAGAAAAGGATATGGTATTGCTTAAGTAAACTATCAACTCATAGGATAAGATATTCTAAGCTATTAAAAATTATTTTGTTATATACTTTTTTTAAAAAGGCACAAATGTTCAGAATATATTCCTGAGAATAAAAGATATATTAAAATACAATGAATACATTGTAATTGTGTTTTCAAAAAGAAATTCACATAAAATCCTTGATAAATATCAGCTAATATTAGTTATAGCTGCCTTGTGGGATAACAGATGATTTTTATTTTCTCCTCTTTGCTTATTCATATGTAAGTATTTTATTAAACTGTCTCGTCTCTGTGAGTGCAAAGAGGAAATGGCTTTATTTTTCTCCATTCTTAGCTCTCACTCCCACAACAGTGCCATATGAAAAGTCCCTCCTAGCTCGGTCCCAGACTCCTTAAGGATGCTTTGAGATGATTCCTTAACTTTGAGTTTAGATATTAAAAATCTGCCCATTTTACTTACCCTTCCAAGCTTTTCTCTCTCCCCAGGGCCTACCAGGTTTGTGGCTTGAGGGGTGTGAAGTGCACATGATGCGTGGTGGGCTTCTCCGGGATGCCCCTTCTCCAGGATGGCCCTTCTCTGTCCATTGCTCTTCCTGCTACTAGTCTCACTTGGGCAGTAGGAAGGAGGAAGGATTAGGGAAAAAAGCCAATTTCTTAGCTGGGCCTCTTCTCTTGGTCCTTGCTACTTCTCTGACAGGTCCTTGGTGCCCTCTGTGTGACAGGGTCTAAACCTCTAGGCTCTCACAAGGGGCAATGAGATGTTTACCATCTGCCTCTTTTTTGATCTTTTCCAACTCCCATCTCCTCTCCAGCTTTCTCGGGGTGGTGTTACTTGTGAACTTGCTCAAATGGCTTCCTTCGAAGCCTTTCATGTGACCCATGTGAAACTCACTCATTAATGCCAAATGTACTATGGCAAGTACGAACTGCCACATGGCCAGCCCCCTGTCTCTTCCATTGTTCTCCCCTACTCAGAAGGGCCCAGGGGCAAACAAGTCCTCCCACTACTTTGATTTCAAGACAGGACCTGGTACCAGTCTCTACCTCTACCAGGGACCCACCCCCAATGTCTCTACTGGCAATTCCCTTGGAGTCTCTCCTCTGGCTTGACTTACATTGTGTTCCGTTCAGATTTGGCAAACAGAAGCACTCTGGTCCATTTCAGGGTGAAGAGAGGAGGGAAGGGAACTAACTCTGTGGCTCTCCTCATTTCTCCAATGAGTTAGGACTGCAGCAATGAACCCCTTTCTCCTCTCTTTGTCCCCTCTTATAAATTTGGGATGATGCAGTTTTTAAAATCCTAGTGAAATTTTTTCTTGGAATATTATAGGAAATTTTCTGTGAAGAACACACTGATGAATAATGTTATGAAATGTGAAAATGTGGGCAGTTGGAGTGACTTGCTCTACCAAATATCAAACACATTATAAAATCACAGCATAATTATAACCATGAATACTGAATGATCAATATTTGAAAAAAGATAGCCCTCAAACAGGTTCTAGCATATGGAAGTCCTTAGTATATGCTAAAGGAAATATCACAGACTAATAGGAAGAAATGACATATTTAGCAGAAGTGCTGAGAAAATTATTTGGGAAAAAATATCACGTTACATTCTCATCTTATATTATGCACCAAAATAAAATTCAGATGGATTTAGAGGTAAAAATGTAACCACAAAAACCCTAGAAGATAAAATAAATAGTTGTAGAA
This sequence comes from Galeopterus variegatus, assembly GCF_000696425.1. Taxonomy (NCBI): domain Eukaryota; kingdom Metazoa; phylum Chordata; class Mammalia; order Dermoptera; family Cynocephalidae; genus Galeopterus; species Galeopterus variegatus. The sequence goes on along the minus strand of NW_007732503.1, from coordinate 85,649 downwards.
CTGATCTTGAATTGAGGAAAATATTTCTCATTCCAAAAGCATTGGAAGAAGACACAAAGGAAAAATGATTAATCAATTTGTGTTAAATAAACAAACATGTAAATACTTTTTATAGATATATTGAAACACCATGAAAATAGAGGCAAGTGAGGTATGCCGAATAAATTCTGGTGTAGTAGGACAGAGAACAGATTAGTATATTTAATATATAAATATACTACCAATCAGCAACAAAAAGTACTAGTGTTTTCACAGAAAAATGTGCCAGCACATAAAAAGAAGTGAAAGTTGCGCTCATAACCCCAAATTATCAGAAACATATCTGACCTCCTTTGTAAGAAAATATTGCAAACCCAAACAACAGTAAAATACCTTTTCATCTATAAAATAACAAGAAGTTTTTAAAATGTACAAAGATGACGACAGTACACTGAGATGATCATTTTTACGCACAGTGGATGAGAGAGTAAATTGGTCTAAGCTTTTAGGTAAACACTTGGACATAAAGTAAAAGAGCCTTAAAACTGCTGGTTCTCTTCCACTCAATTATTCCACTCCTAGGAATCTTTCCCAAGGGGCAATCTGGATGCACAATGCAATTTATGCACAAGAATATTAATTGTATAATTATTTATAATCATCAAAAGTTGGAAATAATCTATTATCCTATTATTGGGCATTCAGAGAAATAAATTACAGTCTGTCCATTGGATGGTTTTAGTATCTGTGAAATATGCCAAATATTCCATGTGTTGGAGAATTTTAACTGACATGGTGAAATGTTTATGTAAAAAAAGCTAACTACAAAACTATTTATACCATGAGAGATTTTTTTTTAAGTCTCACAAACATGGCTCTGATCACTATAGTACTTATGCCTGTTAGATTGTGCTTTTTCCATACAGAGACAACCTTCCCAAACCATGAGAGTTTCAGCCCAAAAAGGAAACAGAAGGGATTCAGTCCTGCATTCTAGTTACAGCAGTCACTCACACCCTCCTCACTCTCAATGAGTTCTCAATGAATCCTTTGTCAAAGATTAAAAAAAAAAAAAATAGTGGATTCAAACATTCAATTTCTATTTTCTTAATTGTATTTCTAAATATCTAGTTCTGATATTGTTTACATTTTAGAAACAGCTTAATTGAGGTATAACTGACATTTAATAAACTGCGTTTATTAAAAGGTGCAACTTGATACATTTTGACATATGTATATGCCTGTAAAACCATCACCACAATCAAGATAATGAACATAGCACGATTGGAACTTTATTATGAAAACATATGGCTCGGAAAGAACTACACCACAAAGCTCAGATTATTTATATTTAGCAAATTTTATTTTACTCTTTTGAATGTGTTTTCAAAATTTTCTACAATGTCTGAGGAAAAGTTAGTGACAGTGGCTGAAAGTAGGTCGCAGAGTGGTAGGTAAGGGAATATTGCCTTATGGAGACCAAAGAAAGAGAAATACTTAGTGAGGAAGGCTCAAGAATTTTAAATTTCATGTATCAGATAATTAAGCTCCACCAAAACTGACAGGAGCGATAGAAAAGAGTGGGTTAAGGAATAAAAGGGGTTGGCAGAGTGGAAGAGGAGGAGCCAGAGCCCAGGTGACAAGATAAACCTTGGCCATGAGGAGGGACACTTCTTCTAGTAATGAAGCTACAGAGAGAGGAGGTGTTAGAAAACATTTCACTTTGGAGGGTGGAGAGTTGAGGGCTGCACACCAGGGCCTCACTTTTGCCTATAGTACAGGACGCAAGGTCGTCTCCTACCAATATAGTGACTTGGATGGTGTATTGGAGGACAATGGCGAATTTTGACAATGGGAACTGAGAAGCGGCTGAAATGCATACCTGCATTGAAGGACTACCCGGGGTAGAAGATCACTCTTTGAGATGATCCCTATTTCCCTGTTTTGCTCAATTTTGTCAGACAAGGGACAGAAAAGGAAAAGTGAATTTTAGAATTAATTGAGCACTGGGGGTTGACAAAGAAGGGGAGGTGGGTAAATAAAAAAAAAGACACAAATAGGGGTACAGGTTAGGTAAAGGGTGCTTTATTATTGGAGAAGAAACCATTAGCAGGAATATGAATTAGGAATGCCCGCCGCTTAAAAAAAGCAGAGGTTTTTATTTATTTGTTTATCTTAATTACAGTTATTATTATTATTATTATTATTATTATTTTGGTACATGGTTGATTTTGGTCATAGTTCAAGTTGGATTACCATATTTTCTTCCCAGCTAATTCTTTATCCAATATCATTTAGTTCATATTTTTAAACACTCAATGTGCTGACCCATTCCATTGTCACAATGTAACAATTAAAACAGTTTCTGTATTTTAAATCAAATATCAGAGTAGTGCCTGCCCAAAGTAGGCATTCCACAAATATGTTAACTCGATGACTAAGCACTCCTGTGCATCTACAGCCATATATAAAACAATGCATCATTGAATAACGGCTTTGAAATTCTTTCAGACAGACACTAATAAGTAAAGGCAGTGTTAGCATCATCTGTAATAGATACTTGTTAAGAAAATGAATTAATCAGTATTCTAGTGCCTCTAAAATGGAGGAATAGCCTACCCAACCAGATCAATGACAAATCTGGTGGTGTTGTCAGTTCTACACAGATCAGATGACAGCTGCAAATGGATGTTATCCACCATATTATACTTGCTTGCTTCAGGCATCTTCATGTTTTTTTAAAGTCACTAAATAAGTTGCCATTTCCTGTCCTTGCTCTTGGAATGTTCTAAAGTTTCTGAGAGTCATTACTTTTCAGAGAGTCCATGAAATTATAGAACTTGTTTATCAGCACTAGGTATTTCCTTGGAGGACTGAGCTTTAGGGATAGCGTATATTTATTTCCACCAGTCATGCAAGCTAAAGGAAATTGTCCAGGACTAGTATTAAACCATCTGAATATATTTGTGTTAACCCTAGATCGTTGAAGATCATTTTCAGCAGTTTTTCTATACTTCCTATCTCTGCTGTCTTCATTTAAGCTATCTTCATAATTGAAGACTCATGTCTGGAGTTTATATTCTGAAAGATGCCAGCTTGTTGTTGGTTCACAGATTATTTCTGTACCTGAGTTTCAGATCTAAATTTCATCTTTTTCCAGGAGGAGCCTCATATACTGGCTGGGTGAAGTGATTTTCACACTCCGTTGCTAGTAGTGATGTCTCAGTGAAGGCAATTAAAACTTTCCATGCCTCAGTTTTCTCATCTAAAAGATGGTAATACTATGTCTGGCTTTATTCTACAGAACTTTTCAAATATTCAATGCAATTTTATATGGGGAAGCACTTTGAAAAGAATTCAGGAGAAAACAAATACAGGAGGTTTTTCTTCTTAGAAGGCGACCTCAACCCAATGCAAACAACAAAAGTTCGCCCTTCTAGAATGTTGCCATTGGTATCCTGGCATCATTTCTCTCAGTATTTTGATAAAGACTCCTGGTTGAACCACTCTTCCATTATCGCCTAGCATCCACCATGCACTATTCATTTTTAGTCTTGTATAGGTGCCAAATTCCATCTCTCTGTTCCCTGCCATGAACACTTGGGACAATATGACACCTAAGACTCCAAAAAATATATTTAAGACCCTTTGAAAATTTGATAGTTGGAACTCAGTAGTCTCCTACTGAAGGGGCAAAGCCGTCTTTAGTTATTGGAGAATGATTTTTATGTTTAGTTTGATTTCATTCCTGATAACTTAATTGTTATACTGATTTGTTTATAATATTGAAATTACCTCTCAGCTCAGTCAGTAGTGATTAATTTTGATATTACAAAAAGTCATTAAAGGTAAGATAATACTCCTTCTTCTATTACTTTGCTGCTTTCCTGAAGATAATTGCCTCAGGATTTATAGTTCTCCTATTCCTAAAATAAGAACATTTGCCCACAGAAAACTATTTTCCTAGCTCTAATAAAATATTACTTACATAGACTTTATTTATTTATTTTTTCTGGAGAAAGAAGTATACCAAATGCTGAGCACTTTCACTCTGGATTTAATCTCTACTGCAAACTACAAAGGTTGTCAGTGTGAAGATAGGGAGTCAGAATAGTGGAATGACTTAGTGCTTTGGGATGGAATGACTGGGATGTACTTGAAATAGTTAGGACCTTGTGTGAAGATTTACATCTAAGTTTCTTTTCTTTTGCAAAGGCTTTTGGAAGAGCTTCTACTAGATACACAAATGACAGAACTACCAAATTACCCACGAGTGGTGGGGGTAGCAGATACTGTCAGGGCCCCACCCACATCCCCTCAAATTTACCTATTTCTTTGCATGCCAGCCCAACCTCAAATGCCAACAACAGCATCTTTGCCTGAAGATTTTCTCTGGCTACTTGAGCCAACTCTGCCCTTGCCCATAGCAGGCCAGAAGTACCAGGAAATTAATGCCATCTGGGTGTAGCCTTCAATAAATGGCTGATGAAAATAGCCGAATAAATTCTTCAGCTCTTTTGCCCCTTGGGTGGTATAACACTGAGATGTGTGTTCTACACTATTTCCCAGAGTTCCTTGTGGGATTGAGCTGACATTGTCCCCAGTGGTAACTTTATGTAATGCTCCTTTTATTGGCCTCCTTTCCTTCCCTTTCTCACTTCCCCACTTTCTTACTGGTGTTTTCTGGGATCACCTTCAAAAAATGTACTTGCACTCAAATCCATTACTCAGGTTTGCGTCCGGGGGAATCCAAGTTTAGGACAGTTGGGAATCTAGATTCTGTCCATGCAAGTATGTTTAAGGAGGGTGGATGATAGGTATAGTCAGCGAAGGGATCATGGAGGATGTTGAATAACCTTGTGGATTCAGATCGTACAACTGTTCATGAGGGCTGTGACAGCATCAGGGTGAAGGTTTTCTGCCTTTGAGTACAGAGGCAGGTGAACAAGTAACTGAATTCATGAAGGAGAGAGAGATAGAGATAGAGATAGAGATAAAGATGAGAGAGATAGATAGATGAGAACTTGAGGGAAAAGAAAAAAGCTTGAAGTTGGGAGTGATATATGGGGGCGTGGGAGCCTGAGCTCATAGGTGACAGGAGATAACTGAGTTGCTTGTGGCAGTGCAGTGCACGGTCCAGCCTGACCAACGTTCCTGCCACCACCAGTCCTTTCATGGCTCTCCTGTGCCTCACCCTACATTCCCCCACCCCACTGGAGGCATGGCCAGGACTTGGTTGACACAGATTTCCATGTGTCTCTTCCCAACCATGTGATTTTAAAAACAAATGTGGATAGACCATTAAGGTGAGAATGAGAAACCTGTAGGTAGTTAATATTCCTAGTTAAGGGGCAGAGAGCAGAACTGTAAGAGGAGCAAGATAATGTTTGACATTTAAAAATAGACCTAACTCTACCAATTAGTCTGTTCTGCCCATGGTAACCTTACTCAGTGTTGTGGTGGTAATCGCTTCTGGAAAGCTTTGACATATTTTATAATTGAACTGCCAGGTTCACACTTAGCTATAATTCATTCACAGATAAGTGTGTCTTGTTAACCAAATTATGTTGACTCCCTTGGAAAATCGGTATGAGGACTTTCCTGTTTCCTGTCTTCATGTGGTTTTACAGTCTCATGACAGACCATTAGCATGATGAAAGATTGATTGTTGTCTTGGGTACCAGACCATAATTTGGCCCCATTTTCATTTTTATTTTTCATCATCTGCAGAATCATATGCATTTATCAAAATGGGTGTCATCTGTTTTGAAATTCATGAAGTTAGATTGCACACTTGTCAAACATTTTTTTTCTGGCATTGACAAAAAACACCAACATCAGCTGTACTCAAGTTATTTAGAAATAGAGATGTCCAGGTGAACAAACGGTGGAATCAAAATGAAGTACTAGGAGCTGGAGTGGTTCTTCCAATTTACCAACACTGAATTCATTCAGTGCCCATTGCAAATTGCCAGAGATGGACTAAAGTCTGTGAGGGGTTGGAGGGACGTGAAGCCAATTCATTCATTAAAAAATATTTAGTCCCTGCAGTGCTTGACACTGTGCTTGGCATTGGAGAAACAGCAGTAATAAAATAGGCAATGTCCCTTCCCTTACAGAGCTTATACTCTGGAGAATTTATACGATATGAAAAGGGAATGTTTAGCCCTTATTCTCAAGGATCTTACAGTCTACTTGGAAGGACAACATAAGTGCACTAAGTTAAAATTACAAACCAATGGAAAAATGGAGCAAATCAGTAAAGAATACATTTCAATTGTAGGTGGTTAATGCAAGTGCAATAAAAGAATGGCCCAACACTGTCTCTGCCTAAGACTTGCCAGGACCTCAAGGAATTCACTTAACTGCCTATAACTGTTCCCAGAGCAGTGGTCCAGGGGCAATTTTGCTGCTGTTTAGAGCCTCTGACCATTCATGCTGCAGGCCATTCACAATGAGCAAACTGGAAGAAATGCAGTCCTTGAATGCAACTTTAAAAATACAGTCACTATTATACTAAATAGTGATGCATGTGTCCCTTTAAGATTTAGTAACAAGATAAGGTTGCCTGTTTTCCCTGTCTGGATTTAACATGGTATTAAAGGTTGTAAGCAGTGCAACAGACAAGATAAACTAATGCAGTTTTAAGAATTGGAAGGAATGAGTTAAATTGTCACTATTTTCAGACCATCTAATTGTTTACTTAGAAAATTCAAGAGACTCAACAAGCTATTAGAACTAATGAGAAATTTCAACAAGGTTAGTGGATAAAAATTAAATTTAAAAGTCAGCAATGTTCCAATATATCAGCAAGAACTGATTGGAAATGTAATTCTAAGAATCTTATTCATGAGAGTAAGAAATCCTTACTTATGAATAAATCTGGTAACAAATTTACACAACTTAATGTACAAAACTGGATGGAGAGCACTACATATTTGTGGATGTTATTTCAATAAAAATCCCAATAATGGAGTGAGTGTGTGTGTGTGTGTGCGTGTGTGTAATCTGATAAAATAATTTTAAAATTCAAACAGAATGGTAAAAAGCCAAGAACGCCAAAATGATTTTGAAAAATAAAAGCAAGGCAGAAGAACACACCCTATCATATATATATACCATCTCTCTCTCTATATATGGTATATATATCAATATTGCATTAATTAAAAGTGTAGTGTTGCTATAGGGATTGAAAAGTAGACCATTGATCATAGGAAACTACAAACATTTCTGGGTGAGTGTGCTTCTGTTTGTGTGTTGAAGAGTGTGTGTGCCCTATTTTAAAATAGAGCTCTTCTTGTTTCTGCTTTTGTTGAGGCCTGAAGACAATAAATCCTACACTCCAAAGACACCACCATGCAAACATTTCAAAGTCAAAATATGAGACTTGTTTATTTATTCAGCTTTTAAGCCCTTCGCTTTCACAGAAGATGTAGATAATAGTGGATACTCGGAGGAGAATTTGTGAAGGGAATTTCTTTTGCAGTTTCTGGTTGTCTCACCCCCAAACCCTTCCAAAACAAGAGGGTTGAGAGTACTCTCCTTTCACCTCAAATCCAAGGACAAGAAATGATTGTGAGAAGTTTGTATGTAAGTCCCATAGTTAGTAGGACCCAGTGGACTGTTGTTGGGCTCCTTTCCAGAAGTCTAGAGGCTATGTGAGGAGCAGGGACTTGCTTTGGCAGTAGAGCAAGGTGCACCTGCACCAAGATTGGCATCCACACCAAGAGTTTGCTGGTGTTAAGGTTGCCAGAGTGGTTCTTGTGGATAAGATGGGACCGGGTGCAGAAGAGAGAGAAAACTTAGAGCTTTACATGACTTTGTGCTAGAGAACCACCAACAGGGGCAAAGGCATGCTGAGAAAGAGATATACACGGTGTGGGCAAAACTATGAAGGATTCTCACCAGCATGTTGGTCCACATGGGCTCTTATTTCTGCATCATCACTTGTTCAGCTTGTTTTGGTTGCTTGGTTGATGGGTGCTATGGGTAAAATGTGTCCCCCAAAAGTTCCTGTGTTGGAAACTTGATCCCTACTCTAACAATGTTGGGAAGGTAGGAAATTTGACTGTGATATTTGAAAGGTGGGGCCTTTGAGAGGTGATAGGATCATGAGGACTGTTCCCTTATGAATGGATTAATCCATTCATGCATGGAGTAGTGAGTTATCATGGGTATGGACTAGTGGCTTAATAAGGAGCACATGAGAGAGCTCTTACTCATGCCATATATTACCAGGGGACCCTACAGAGAGTTCCCATCCAGAAGAGGGCCCTCACCAGGTGCACCCCCTGGACTGTGGACTTCACAGCCTCTGAAACTGTGAGAAATAAATTCTATTTCTTTATAAATTATCTAGTGTCATGTATTCTATTATAAGCAACAGAAAACAGACAAATACAGAAAATTGGTACGGAGATGTGGGGTGTTGCTTATAATGAATACCTGAAATTGTGGAAGTGGCTTTGGAACTGAGTGATGGGAAAAGGTTGGAAGAATTTGGAGGAGAAGGGTAGAGAAAGGCTAGAATCTGGTAAGGGCTTAGAAGACAAGAAGACCAGGGAAAGTTTGGTAGGTCTGATTTGGTAGAGACTGATTAAGTGGTGGCAACCAGAATGCTGATAAAAATAAGTACAGTAACTGCCATTCTGAGGAGGTCTCAGATGTAAATAAGAAAGAGTTTATTGGAAACTGGGGCAAAGATCACTGGTGCTATGAACTGGCAAAGAACTTGGCTGGATTGTGTCCATGCCGGAGGTCTTTATGGAACGTGGAATTTAAAAGTGATGAACCAGGGTATTTGGTGGAAGAAATTCCTAGGCAGCAAAGCATTCAGGCAGCTGTGTGGTTACTTCTAACAGCCTATGGTGAGTAATGGCAGCAAAGGCATAATGTAAAAAGGTTGAATTTGTAATTAGAAGGAAAGCAGAGGGTAAAAAATTAGAAAACTCTTAGCCTGGCCATGTAAAGAGTGAAAAAGTGTGTTCTGGAAAGAAAACCAAGGGTGTAACCCAGCAACAATTTGCTAAAGAGATCAGGGCAGGAAGAAGGAATCATCAAGAGAATGAAAGAAAGATCTTGAAGGCATTTCAGTGATTTTGAGGCTGCCCTTTCCATCATGAGCCCAGAGGCCTAGGGAGACAGAATGGTTTGGGGAACTAGCCAGATGCACCCTCCATGGGGTTGTTGCCCAGGGCCACCTCAGGATTTTGCTCCCAGCACCCCAGCTGCTCCAGCTGCTCCAACCATGGCTAAATTGGACTCACGTCCTGCTGGACCCACTGCATTGGAATTATACAAGCTGGAAGGCTTGGTGGCATCCACGTGGTGTTATGTATGCAGGCTTGCAGAATGCAAGAACTGTGGAGGAATGGCAGCCTCCATCCTGATTTCAAAGGATGTATGGAAAAGCCTGGGAAGAGATCTGTCAAAGGGGTAGATTCCCTGTGTAGAGCCTTTGCTAGAGCATGCAAAGCAGAAATGTGTGGTTGGAATTGCAGCAGAGGTACCATACCATGGCTGTGCCTGGTAGAGCCATGGGGATAGGACCACCACCAAGACATCAGAACTATAGAGCTACCAGCATGCAATGCCAGCCTAGGAGAGCTAAAGCATGGGCTAATCCCAGGAAAACCATAGGAGTGGGATTGCCCAAGGACTTGGAGGCCCAACCCCTATACCAGCGTGCAGAAGAAGCTGACATGGAGTTAAAGGAGATTATTCTCCAGCTTTAAGATTTAATGCCAGCTTTGCTAGGTTTTGGACATGCCTAGCACCTGTTACATCTTTCTTTTGGCCTATTTCTCCCTTTTTGAATGGGAATATGTACCCTATGTTTGTCCCACAATTGTACCTTGAAAGTAAATAACTTGTTTGATTTCACAGATGAGACTTTGGACTTTTGAGCTGGAACAAGTTAAGACTTTGGGGATGGAATTAATGTATTTACATATGAGAAGGACATGAACTTTGGGGGCCAAGGGCAGAATGCTAACACTACAGTCACATGTGTCACATGTGTCCCCCAAAAGTTCTTGTGTTAGAAACTTGATCTGTACTATAACAGTGTTAAGAGGGTGGGAAATCCAATTATGATATTTGAAAGGTGGGGCTTTTGAGAGGTGACTGGATCACGAGGACTGTACCCTCATGAATGGATTAATCCATTCATGGAGTAACGAGTTATCATGGGTGTGGACTGGTGGCTTTATATGGAGCACCTGAGAGAGCTCCTGATCATGACATTCTCATTGTGTGATACCCTGTTCAGCATGGGACACTGCAGAGAGCTCCCATCCAGAAGAGGGCCCTCATCAGATGCACCTCTTGGACCATGGACTTCACAGCGTCCAAAAGTGTAAGAAATAAATTTCAGAGCACGTTATTTACCTTGACTCTCAGCTTGTCAGGGACAGTAACTGGGACCCAGTTACTCCTGTAGCCTTCACATCCTAATCAGTAGCCACCATGCATGAGTATATCTCCATCCACTTTGGCCAGGCTGGTGTCCAGATTGGTAATGCCTGCTGAGAGCTCTACTACTTGGAACATGGCATCCAGCTCAATGGCCAGATGCCAAGTGACAAGACCACTGGGGAAGGAGATGACTCCTTCGACACTTTCGTCAGTGAGATGAGCACTGGAAAACATGCCCAGGGCAGTGCTTGTCGACCTGAACTCATGGTCATTGATGAAGTTCGCACTGGTGCCTACGACCAGTTCTTCCACTCTGAGCCACTCATTTCAGGCAAGGAAGATGCTGCCAATAATTATGCCTGTGGGCACTACACCATTGGCAAGGAGATCATTTACCTTGTCTTGGACAGAATTCACAAGCTGGCTGACCAGTGCACGGGTATCCAGGGCTTCCTGGTTTTCTACAGCTTTGGTGGTTTTCTATAACTTGGTTTTCTACAACTCATTCTGGGTTCATCTCAAGGCTGATGGAACGTCTCTCTGTTGATTGTGGCAAGAAGTCCAAGCTGGAGTTCTCCATTTACCCAAACCCCCAGGTTTCCACAACTATAGTTAAGCCCTACAACTCCATCCTCACCACCCACACCACCTTGGAGCACATTGATTGTGCCTTTGTGGTAGACAATGAGGCCATCTATGACATCTGTCATAGAAACCTCAACATTGAGCAACCAACCTACTCTAAACATAATCGCCTTATTAACCAGGTTGTGTCTTCTTTCATTGCTTCCCTCAGATTCAATGGAGCCCTGAGTGTTGATCTGACAGAATTCCAGACCAACTTGGTGCCCTATCCTCGCATCCACTTCCCTCTGGCCACATATGCCCCAGTCATCTCTGCTGAGAAAGCCTACCATAAACAGCTTTCTGTAGCAGAGACCAGCAATGCTTGCTTCGAGCCAGCCAACCAGATGGGGAAATGTGATCCTTGCCATGGCAAATACATGGCTTGTTGTCTGTTGTACCATGGTGATGTGGTTCCCAAAGATGTCAATGCTGCCATTGCCACCAACAAGACAAAGCATAGCATCCAGTTTGTAGATTGGTGCCCCACTAGCTTCAAGGTTGGCATTAATTACCAGCTTCCCACTGTGGTTCTTGGTGGAGACCAGGTCAAGGTACAGTGAGCTGTGTGCGTGCTGAGAAACACCACAGCCATTGCTGAGGTCTGGGCTCACCTGGACCACAAGTATGACCTGACGTATGCCAAGTGTGCCTTTGTTCACAGGTACATGAGGGAGGGCATGGAGGAAGGAGAGTTTTCTGAGGCCCATGCGGGCATGGCTGTCCTTGAGAAGGATTATGAGGATGTTGGTGTGGATTGTCAAAAGAGAGGGTGAGGAAGGAGAAGAATACTAATTATCCCTTCCTTTCAGCCCTGCAGCATGTCATACTCCCAGAACTTCAGTTTCAACATTAGCTCACAGGCATTAAAGGTTTCTGGTTAGATAGTTTTCACTCAGCTGTGATTGTGTCTTACTTTTCCATGTGTACCTGTACAATTTTTGCATTATGTCTCCAAGCAAAGGCTTCAACAGCAATAACAATAAAAAAGAAAGAAAGAAAGAAAGAAAGAAAGAAAGAAAGAAAGAAAGAAAGAAAGAGAAAGAGAAAGAAAGAAAGAAAGGAAGAAAGAAGGAAAGAAAGAAAGAAATTAATTTCTTTATAAATTACCCAATTTCAGGCATTCTGTTATAAGCAACAGAAGCAGACTAATCTAATGGGTTATTTTGCCAGCCATCCCTTGCCTTCATTTGGCCCTCCATCTACTACTCAGTTGCCAAGCCTAAGTCTATGGTTTGTGTCTCATTTGTGTGCTGTTTCTCTTGTGTTTCCTGTTCTGTTTATTTCTGTGCCTTCTGTGTGGTATGGATATATATGTGCAGAAACATAAAAGCCACCAACTGAACTATAAAAATAATAAATATCTTCAATTATCAGCTATAAACTCTAACATTGTGGCTGCAATAACTATGTCTATGAAATGATACTACGTAAAATTTAAAAGAAAAAAATTAAATTCAGCACCAAAAACATATGAGATGGGTGAAAAAGAGAAATATAGATTTCTCTACCAATGACTACCAACTATGGGTAACTATATCCCTGGCAGGAAAAGGTCAAGAGAAGAAGATGAACTGGAGGGAAAAACAGATGGATAATAAGAAAAAGAAGCTATCAGGCCATCAAGTCAATTTTTAGAAGAGTCTCTGTTGAAGCTTCTCTTTTCCTTCTGCCAGTGTCAGCCCAAGCTTCCCACAGGGCACCCATCTCTTTCTCTGGTGACCAAAGTCTCCTGGGTCCACTGCATTCTTGTTCAATATGTATCCTGAAGGCACTATGTTCCATTTCTTGTGAACTTCTGGCTTTTCATAGCAAATTTTGCAGCCTGTAAAAGCAAAGTGCTTGAGAGAATTACAGTCCTGTGTTTCCAAGAGGTCCACAAAGATCAGGACAAATCTTGGGGAACACTGCTTCTATTGAAATACGTAATACTCTTTTGTGGCCCTATGGTATCCAAAGGAAATTTAATAATGTGACTTTATTAGGGACAACAAAGAAAGAAAAGCACCTACAACCTAAGATGACTTACTGACACTCAGGTTTGATGGGGCATGATAGATTTAAATACTTTTTGATGTTAATTGCATTGTCTTGACTTTAAATTATTTATTTTTAGTGAGGAATCCATGTTTCCCACACATCAAATAATGCAGCTGCAATCAAGGTTCTCATTCACTTGTTTCCAAAGTCCAGGCTTAGATAACATGGTCATTCCATTCAGAACAAGGGACATAGTTTACTAGGGAAGTTAAGGGTGTAGTATCTTTGCTACTTGGTAGCGATTGTATCATCCCAAAAGGTGCAGACTCCCTATTACACAATTTGAAATTAGAATCCCAGCAGTGTTTCTTATCTGTTGTGTGACCTTGGTCAAGTTTCTTACCTTCTCTGAGTTTCTACATCTGTAGTTTATGTATTTAAAGTGCCTTATAGAATGCCTGGAACATTAGTGAACATTCAAATAGTACCTTGCTACTCATTTTTGAGTCTTGTATTACTTTTTAGGGACTGAACTGACTGGGACAAGTTTGGTGTTTCTATTAGTCAGGATGGGTTAGGTTATGCTGTCATAACAAATAACCCTAAAAATTTCAGTGTCTTAAAATAACAAAGGTTGGTTTCCTAATCATGCTACTTGTCCACTGTAGGTAAACCATGGTGCTGATCTATATCACCTTCTCTGGGACTCAGGGTGGCAGAGTAGCCTCCATCTGGAATGTTGCCAGTGGTTCTTGCAGACGGAAAAGAGAACATGGTAATGAAAGTGCTGGCCATTAAAGCCTCCACCCAGAATTGACATGTCCCTTCGGCTCACATTCATTGGTCAAGGCAAGTGATTGCCATACATAGGTTCAACAGACTGGAGAAATATACTCCTTCCACATGGACAAGCAACAAATATTGGTTGAAGAATAGCAGTTTACTGTAGGGTTGATCCAACTGAGTGCTTATGTCCCAGCTTCATTTCCCTGAACTCTCCAGGTAAACACAGGGAGACGGTATTTGATCCTGTAATTATCCATTCATTCATATGAAAATTTTTTATACCATCCTACCCAGTTATCCCTTAAGTTTCAACTCAGATGCTAGTTCCACTATAGTCTTCCTGGATTCTCCTTGATGGAAAATAAACTCTTTCCACTGTGGTATGACATTTTGCCTCTTAAAGCATGCAGCACACTCTGCCATGTGCTATAATGTATTATTTGCATGGGTATTTTCTTTCTTTTTTTTTTGTCTTTTTTCATGACCGGCAACGGATCGCAACCCTCAGTGTCGCGCCCGTACCGGACCGGGACCGGCAACGGGATCGCAACCCTCGGTGTTGCTCCCGCACCTTGCTCAGCCAGTGAGCAGCCGGTCTGTATGTGGGATCCGAACCCTCGGCGGGAGTGCCACCGCGCTTCCCAAGCGGCGCACTGTAACAGTGCGCCACCAGGCCGGCCCGGTATTTTCTTTCTTGAGAGTAATTATCTTCAAGGAGTTTACAATCTGTGTCTTATTCATCCTTAGGACCCTTAAGGTACCTAGTTCAGTGTGTTGCATATAATTGATTCAAGTATTTATAGAGATAAATTGAAGATATAGGATGAGAAATGAACAATATGTGTGGGTGGGGTGGAGGGAAATAGGTTTTACACAATGGAGAAATGTCTCCTTTTGAAGTCAAATGTATGTTTTCTGGAAGTCCTTGGTAGTAATCATAGGAAACACCCTGGGAAAACTGGAATGTCAGCTTAGACTCCTGAGAACCACTCCTGGAGGGTTTGGAAAGGACAGAGGCCGTTAGAGAAAATTAAAGCCATCAGAGAACTATATCAGCTAGTTTATAATTAGCAATTACAGCAGGAAGGAGAAACATTTATTCCATCCTGACAACAAAGATTGCATAATTGCACCAAGAGAGTTTGCCCACACCCTTTCCATGATGTGTTAAGCATTTACAAATAAAAACAAATAGCCTTAGCATTGTTGGGAACAGAAAGAAAACGGGCTTTCTTAGGCTGACACCAACCCATGAACACCAGGTAACAACATGTAGCATGGTGTGGTTACCGTGTGGGTGGATTAACCATGTCTTTGTGTTCCTTTTCTTTACTGACAATCTTTAGGGCTATATCAGGTCTGAGAAAGAACAAAGAGAGATCAGTTCTTCCCTAGTGATTTGTGATACCAAGGAATCACCTGTATATTTTTAATTTAACCACTGGTTATTGACAGTCTACTATGTGCTAGGCACTGTGATAGTTTGAATCTACTCATGTCTTTTAAACAATTTAAAGTCTTATACTCAGTATGTCTTTATACATGTTTTTTCCTCTGCCTGAAATATTCTGATCTCTGTCCCCTACATATCTTTCTGGTTTTAGTTTAGACATAACACCATTTAGGAAGAATTTCTACACCTCCAAACAAAGGGTTAGTTTCCCTTTCTATGTGCTCTCATAACAATGTAAACTCCCCTCATCATAGCACAATCAAACTGTACTTTCTTGTTTAATTGTCTGTAGCTTCTATTGACCTCTACACTATGGGAGGGCAAGGCCTGTTTCTTGCTCATTTCTGTATCACCTGCACTGTTGTGAGGCCTGATGAAAATTGATTAATGTGTCATTATCTTTATATGGCTATTATATGATTATATTATTACAATGTATTACCATGTCAGTGCCCTATAACAGTGTTAAGTGTCGATGTGCCTTTGAGGAATTCAGCCATTTGCAACTGGCTGTAATTTTTGAAGTCCTATCTTCAAAACTTCTATGAACTGCTTTGTCAGAGCAATTTGAGTAGAAGCTCTGTTTTTCGGTGAGATGAACAAAGCCAAGAATCATGACTGGTGTTCTAGGTTTGGCTCTGTAACTATCTTGCTGTGCACTCTTCAGAAATAACTTCACCTCTCTGAACTGTGTTTCTCATCTGTCAAAAAATCAATGTGGAACAAGAGATGTCACAAGTATGATAGTTTGTGGCTACAATTGTCTGGTGATTTTTAAACATGATCCAAACATTCTTTGACTCTTCTCCCATTGAGTGGTGGGGTCTGTGTTCCCTCCCCTTGAATCTGGACTCTGTGACTGATTGTTTAACAGAATATTGTAGAAGTTTCCAGGCCCAGATTAAAAAATTGACAGCTTCTACTTTCTGCCTCTTGGGATGCTCACATTTGAAACCCAGCCACCATACCACAAAGGAAGCCCAGGCATCCTCTGGAGAGGTCTGCCTTGGAAAGTAACTGAGTTACCATATCTCCAGCCCAAGCTTAGCTCTCAGTTGACAGCCAGCAGCAAGTTATCAGCCATGAGAGTGAGCCATCTTGAAAATGAATCCTCCAGCTTCCAGTTGAGCTGCCTCAGCTGATGCTGCACAAAGCACAGAGGAGCTGTTGTCCCTGCCCAGGCCTTCTTAAATTGAAGACTGAAGAGCAAAATAAATGATGGTGGTTGTTTTAAACCACTAAGCTTTGGAGTGGTTTGTTACACTGAAACAGATCATTGATACACACCTTTTGCTACTTCACAGTTTCTTAGACCATTCATCCACTACAATATTCTGGTATGTGTAAAATTAGCTCCAGACCTTTGACAAATCAATACTTACCCCAAATTTATAACAGGAACAATAGCAGTAGGGAGAATACGCCATTAAATGATCAGATGCTGGTTGAGTAGTGCTCCCTCCTGGGCTTCTCAGCAGAGGTTAATGGAGAAAGCTTTGGTTAAATTAACTGATGTAGGTGACAAATGGGCCAACCACTCTCTATTGGAATGGAAGTTCTTTGATTGATGATGACTGTGCAGGACTTTCTGGAGATAATTGTCAATTATGAGTCGGTCTCAAAACCACGTGGAAGCCCTTTTCTTCATTTATTTTGTACAAGGTGATGTTCTCAGCAGTGGCACTGAGGTGTCCGTTCACCACTGTGCCCTCTCAGTGGCCTGGGGCTTAGAACCCAGACCATTTCTTTCAAATGGCATTATGCTGTATATGAAATAGGATGTTTATACTCATAATAAATAAATCTCTAGCTAAAACACTCCAAGGTGCATATATCATGCAGAGAGGCTCTTCTTTCTCAGTAGCTAAGTAGAAAATCTTCAATGGGCTTGTGAAATGAGGACTGATGATGATGTCTTTATGCTGCCATTTGGTTTCTGGGACTGGTGGCTTCTGGACAAGGAACCAGGACTAAACTTCTGGGATGATTCCCCTTCTACATGAGGACAGCAGCCTCTCCTCCTTAGGGCACAATGGTTGTGAGCAACAATCATGGAGCCAAATAATCTGGGTGAAAGCCCAGCTCACTAGCTGCATGACCTTAGGCAAGTTACTAGGCCTTTCTATGCCTCAATTTCCTCATCATGATGATAATACTAGTGTCTATTTCATGTGGTTATTGCTTTTTAATGTTAAATGAGTTAATATATGTAAAGTATTTAGAACAATATCTGCAACATAGAAAGTGCTATATA
Organism: Galeopterus variegatus; assembly: GCF_000696425.1. Taxonomy (NCBI): domain Eukaryota; kingdom Metazoa; phylum Chordata; class Mammalia; order Dermoptera; family Cynocephalidae; genus Galeopterus; species Galeopterus variegatus. The sequence goes on along the minus strand of NW_007732503.1, from coordinate 68,157 downwards.
AGTGTTAGTTATTATTATTACTGCTAATATTGCCATTAGTTACTATTATTTTCATTTCCTTCTTACCTTATACCTGAGCACCTTGCCTGGAATTAAATCCTTCATGGGAAGACACCAGGCAGGGCCTGCCATATACAAGAGGCCTTTGATGAACTGTAAAAGTGCCAAGCGTACCATTCGGGCAGCCTCTTTTCCTCTCTTATTCCGGTGACTTTGGCCCTCACAGCATTGCCCTCCCAGTTCTGCCTCCTCTCAAGAGCTACACACTCCCATTCCACTTCCACCATTCCAATTCCACCATTGTTTGATCAACATACTTGAGAAAAGATTTGGGTTTTGAGGCCTAGTAGGTTTAAGTCTACACCTAAGACTGCATTTCCTAGAAACTGATTCTGAGACCGAGTTGTGTGCAGAAGGTTTATTGGGGAGTGCTCCAGAGAGATATACCTATAGGGAAGTGAGGAAGGCAGGATCAGGCAGAGGCAGGTATGGTTGCTACGGAGGCCTCAGTTGATCCTATGGGGAGCACTGGAGTGGGGAAGGCCCTTCAAGTTGTCCCAAATTGATGTTGACAGAGCTGGGCTTTTGTAGCTCCAAATCAGACAGTGAGGCTGAACTCCTTGGAGGGGTTATAAACTTGGGCAGGGCTATTTCCTGTAACCAAGGAACTACTCCCTTGTATGTCCCTGTGTCACATTAAGGAATGCAGCTGTGAACCATCTGCAGCTGAGATAATCCCAGAAGGTGTGGATGATGGGATATTGGCCCTGAGAAGAGGGGAAAAGAAGAACACCACAGTGACAACTAAGTGAAGACAATTTAAGAATGATATAATATATTTCCAGTGAAAAGAGCTTTGAAATCTACTAAACAAGAGAAAGACGACTCAGGCAAATCATTGAATCTCTCTGAGCCTCATTTTCTCCTATACATTGCAGATGAGATCATATGCATCTTTCTCATAGGACACCCATAGTAGTCAATTCTCGCTCCTGTTTCACCTTGCTCAATTCTGTGAGACCAAGCGTCTTAGATCCAGAAATTGTAGCCCCCACATTTTCAAATGGCACTGGGGCTTACTCAGGGCTAGCTCTGAGGGCAGAAAATGAATGTCTCAAACACCTACAATGAAGCAGACTCTCTGGCAGCTCATGTCACCTTCACCACAACACTGAGGGGCATACGTTAGTGTCCTCATTTCACCCAGGAGGAAAGTGAAGCTCAGAGAGCTGAAGCAATTTGCTTGAGGTTATACGGTTAACCAAGGGGCAGAGGCAGGGTTCCAATCCAGGTTCATACACTGCTTCATGTACTGTTGCCCTAGCCTGGGTACAGTGCCCTTCACTTTAAAGCTCAGGCTTCCAGAATGTAGCTGGAAACAGAAAATTAAAATTTTAAGGGAGATTAATATTTTACAAATACTGATGTAATTTTCAATTCTGTCTTCCTGAGCATGTGATCTTACCCTAGTTGGCTGATGATACCCAATTGAATAGAATTAAAAAATTTTTTGAGGTTACGAGTGTGTGTGTGTGTGTGTGTGTGTGTATGCCAGCAATAAGAAATGTTGACGAAGGAATACAGAAAGACCATGACCATGTTCACAGAATATGATCGCAAAGGAGGACAAGAGCCTTGGAAGTCAAGCTATAGTCTTAAGAAAAGACTTGCTCAACTTTTAAAACTCATTCAGTCCAGCATATCCAGCCTCAAGGACCCAGAGAAGAACTGAAACACACCGAGTCTACACAGGAAAGCTTGAGTCTTGCTGCTCAGTGCTAGAAGGAGAATATATGAACAGAGGAGACAGCTGAGCTTCTTTCCTTCCCAGAAGAAATTAAGAAGGAGAAAGAAAAGGGGGAATAAACCAAACCATCGTGGGTCCCTGATTCTTTTCTGTCCAGGCTTCAGTGAAGAAACGGGGAGGGGATGTGAGAAATTAGGGTAACACCAAAAGTGAATGAGGCACAGCCTGGCTGGACAGAGGAAGACCCTGGGTTTATCGTGGCACTGCCAGCTCTCAATTTCTATGCGTCATCGACTTTGAGTTGAGTATCCGTGGACTTTTCCTAAGGACCCCCTGTGACAGGATGAGGAATCCTTCAGCTGAGTCTTAGGGTGGACAGCCGGGCCAGGGTGGAGCACTTGCAGATATGCAGGGACTGGTCAGCAGCCAGAGTAGGTTGAAGTGAGGCCAAGTCATCACTGAGCATGAAACAAGCTGAGAAGCTTAGCAGACCAGGGTTATATCACCAGCATCCATTGGCGGATGGCAGGGACAGGGCAAGCAGGACATTCAGAAGGGAACTGAGGTGTTCCCCTTGATGCCTTAGAGGTGGAGGTCACCATGCCTGAGGACCTCAAGCCCTTCCTGCCATCACTAGGACACATTAGTCCCCCACCACCCCATCGAACCATGGTGTGTTAGGTATTCTTTCCCCTACCCCCACACAAGATCCACTTCCACCCTTTTCCATCTTGCTCTGCATATCGGGAGGCTGACTTACCAGCTGCATCTACTGGGCTCCCTTGACTTCTGGCTTCTGGCTGACTTTGGCCAATGAAAGTCACCAGCAGTAAGGCTAGAGTGTGGGCACAAAGAGAAACAAGGATTATTTTCCTCCTGCTCCCTCCCTACCTGGCAGTGGGTGAAAGGGACCGCATTCCCCTGCTGAAGGTCACAGCTCCCGATGGGCAGCCCTTTCCCAAACCGCTAGGCTTTACCAGTCTCTGGAACCCTTTCCTCCATTACCCTTTCTGGCTTAGGGATGGCAGAACCCTCCCAATGTTGTGAGCCTTGGGTGCTTCCCCATCTCTTGTTTAAATGAACTCCTTTTGAGTGTGGTTTCCTGCTGGTTAGAATGACTTTCTGTCCTAGTTTGTCCTGGACAGTTGCAGTCTATTTTAATGGTTCCAGTGTAATTATTATGGCATCCCCTTTCTCTTTCAAAAGATCCTGGTTTGGACAGTATCCTACCCCTGGGACCCTGGCTGCTGCACCATCTTAAGGACAGTTGCAGGAGGAGGTGCCAGAGGTTACATTTGAGCCATATTGGGCCCTTAACCAATTGGCTTTCCTTCTCACTCACAGGAGGGCATCAGATTAATTATAGACACAGTCAAAGAAGCTAAACTTCCTTTAATCTTGCAGGTTGTGGTACGAATAATTTTTCAAATCTGGTTGCTCAATTGTCACTGCTAGGGTACAGGACTCTACCTTATGTGTCTTTGTCAGCTCTGCTATACACAGTGCCTTGCCTGGCCTGAGGTTCATAAACACTGTCTGAATGAACAATAAAGGAATGGTGCCACTGTGTTCAATCAGCGTGACAACTCATTCACACACGGAGGTAACCATGGCACCAGTTCTTACAGGAGCTGCATATACTTCAGAGAGGGCGCAGCCATTAAAGGAAAAGGAGCTGGCAGAATGCTTGTGTGTTTGTGTGTGTGTGTGTGTTTGAACAAGACATCACAATCTGAGAATAAATTCACAATGAAGTGTCATTTCTGTCATTAAGGTGAGCATGAAACTTAGAGGCACAGTGTACATTTTATATTTTAAAATCCTCCTGCTTTGCCCCATCTCTCCTCACAACAGAAACCATAGGGCTGGCCACTGCCTTGCCTGGGTCCAGGCTGTCTCTCTCAGTTCTGTTTGATTTCACAAGCACTCAGTGAGCATAGACTGTGTGCCAGGCCTCGTGCTAACAGGCGTGTCCTTGCAGGTCTTCCTGCACATATGCTGGTCCCAGCAGTGAGCATCCCTAGGTCGTCAGTCTCCTTGCATCTCAAGTTAGAACTCACCACCTCTGCCTCCTGCCTGAACAAATAGAAGAATCTCAGTAGAACTCTAGTTTGTTCCTGAAGAGAAGCAGGGGCCCATCATATTTAACAACCCCACCACTGTCCATAGCAACTTCTCAGGAACTCAGCTGGCCAAGAGCAGCCTTATCCCTTCTGGGTGGGTTTACACTTCCTCTCAAGCAATGGAGTTCATCAGTGAGACTGTGATGGTCAGTGGTGGGCCCTATGACAGGAAGCCTCCTGTGTGTCCTGAGCCAGGCTTGGGTGATCCCACATTGTAGTCCTGAAAACAACACTCAGCCCTCACTCATCAGGAGCAGCTCTCTGAGTGCTCTTTGATTTTGACTGTTGCCCTCTGAGCTCCTTCTCCCTGCCATGTGGAGCTCACATTCACATTAAGCAGCCTCTACCCTCAGGTCTGGGGTCCCTTTGGCATCACTTTTTGCTATAGCAACTTGTACTGACCCTCCCTGCTCTAGATCTTGTCCCTGATATTTATGGACTCCTTGTTCCTTTTCTCTGGCCATGGCCATGAGCAGCCCTGAGATTTCTCACCAACCCCTGAGTTCTGACTCTAACCTCTATGGCCAGCCCCACTTGCTTCCTACATCCTGAAAGGTCAGTGAGTATCCCATCTAAAGAGGTGTGTCATGGTCTTAACCCTGGCTGCGAATTTTGTGTCAATCCTCCCATCAAGAGGCGGACTCTAATTTCTCTTCCCTTGAATGTGGATTGGCTGTAGTGGTTTCCTTCTAACAAAATTTGATGAAAGTGATATACTGTGACTATCAAGGCTACCTCATAAAAGGTAAGACAGTGTTGGCCTGGCTTTCTGTCTCTCTTGAGAGGCTCACTCTTGGAACCCAACCCAGGCCTCAGGGACAGGCCACATGTGGGTGCTCTATATGACAGCTCCAGCTGAGGTTCTAGCTGATGACCAACATTAGGCACCAGACATATGAGTAAGGATGCCTTCATGGTGACCCCAGGCCCAGTCCCTGTCTTACTGCCACCACTTAGGTTACCTCTGAGAGAAAACCAGTTAACTTAGCCCAGTCAATCCCCCCAGACCTATGAGAAATGATATTAATAAATGATATTGCTATCTTAATGCCACTGTGTTTGGGGTGTTTTTTAGGCAGCTACAGACAACCATAACAAGAGGCAAGAACTTGGAGAAAGTTCTCAGACAGCCAGGGGGTGATTAAAAGCTTATATATAAAACACGATAACATGCTGGGGAGTCTGAGTTTCTCAGTCAACCAAAGGAAAGATCAAGGGGAAATTTTAAAATATCTTCAAAAACACCGCAAAGGAGACTAAGCCTTCTTGATTTCCAGTGAGGACAGCATAAGAGGAAATCAGCTTAAATTGTAGCATGATGAATTTGAGATTGATGTAAGCAGTGATTTTTAAGGGTGGGGGAAGCCATGGGCACTCAGATTTTAATGAATCACATATTGTCTTTATTGTCCTCTGACCCAGTTAGGTTCCTGCCCTCCCATCACATTTACTGTGCTCTCTAAAAATTATTAATGCAAAATGTAATAAATACATATTAAAGATAAAATGTGTTAATATCTTTATATATACATTATTTTGAGTTTTAAAGAATGAAGAAAAGAAGGAAATCATGACCAAACTAGATTTCCTTAGAATAGTATCATCTGCTTAAACAGTATGATAAAAAAATGAACACCTCTGGGTTAACTGGTTTGGAGCTATGTGATACAATTTACCAAAAGATTCACATAGAATTTGGTGGACTGGAGAGATATCACTTCTCAGCATTCTCATTACACACAAGGCTATTTTGCAATTCCATGGCTTTCAACCTATTTCAACTTGGAAGGCCCCCCAGCTTTGCTCTATCTCACCTCATCTGCCTGTCAGTTACCTATTGCTAAGTAACAACCACCCCATACCCCAAATAAAATATGATGTATCTTAACAGTCATTTCTATATAGCTCATGGCTCTGAGGGTGGGCTGAATCCTATAGTGTCTTTGAAACTCTAGTATGAGACTTTGCTATAGACTTTTTTGAGATGTGCTGAGTCACCAGCATGTGAAGCACTCTGTACCCACCAGGAATATGGTAGCTCATAAACAGAGACTAAGAAATCCTTGACTAGACCTCCATCCCCATCCAATCTTGAAATACACTTTTGTTCCTTTTTCCCACCCCTTCCACACGTATCCACCCACTGTCACTCTTTGGACAGGACACTGGATTTACAAAAAGCATCCAAAACTTCTCGGTAGAACAAGGGCAGCCCTCCTTCTGTGTCTTAAATGTAATCATAAAAGCTGAACATGGAGAATTTCTTTCCCACTGCTTCTGCTGTAATTTTTGATGCTGGAGGGCATTTATTCAGCTTTTATTATTTTCCTGTTAAAGAATATTTAATCTTACTGGTAGGTGGGTGTAGGTGGCAATCACATTAGAAGGAAGAAAAAGAAATCCAAGCATATTTCTGAGGAAAAAAATACATATTAACCATTACATGGTGGTATATTCTTTATAGTTAATACATGGCCCAGGAAAGAACATAAGAGAATAGCTTCCAAACTATGCAAAAAGCAAAATCAACTCTGTGTAGATGATACCCTGTTAACAGCCTCTAAGCTGTATTCTCTAGGAAAACAGATTCATTTGCTGGTGGACATTCTTCAGAATTAATCTACTTTTTATAAGGTTCCCTGGTGATACAAAATAACATTGGCCAAATAATGGGTCAGAGGTTCTCTTGACCTACAATGTTGAAGGCTTAACACAGAAGGCCCAAGAGAGCTAGGAGAGGGCATTGGAATGTTTAGAATATAAGTAACAAGGCCAGAATCTAGGAGAAAACGTCAAAATGACACTGCCATTAACCAAATCATGTTAAGCAAATCTTATGAATCTACATGTGCCATATCATTCAGTATAGTGGAACAACTCCTTTAGTTTGACTGCTCCAGGAAACAATATTGTGTGCTAGGTTACTTATTTCTTAATCTCTTCAGTTTCCTAATCTGAGAAATGGGAAATAATAATATCTTCCTTTGTGAGGTTGTGTTTGAGGATCGTATGAGGTAACACATGTACAGTGTGTAGCGTAGCGACTGGTACATAATACTAGTCAACATTTATTTATTTATTTTTATTGAAACATAATTGATTATACATATTTGTGGGGTACAGAGTTGAATATCAATACCTGTGCACAATATGTAATGATCAAATCAGGATAATTAGCACAGTCATCCTTACAAAACGTAATCATTCTTTGTGAGATTTAACTAATTTCCTGCTAATCCTCTTTCCCCTCCTCCTTTCCCACTTCTGGTAACCACGGTTCTGTTCTTTCCTTCTGAAAGTTCAGCATATTATTATGATTGTTTATTGATTTGCGTATGTTGAACCAACCTTGCATCCCTGGGATGAATCCCACTTGATCGTGGTGAACAATTTCACGTGCGTGTTGCATGCCATCTCTCTCTCTCTCTCTCTCTCTCTCTCTCTCTCTCTCTCGCTCTCTCTCTCTCGCTCTCTCTCCCTCCCTCCCTGTCTCCCTCTCTCCCTCTCTTTCTCTCTCGTTTATTTATTAATTCAGTTCCCAATTATGAGTGAGGACATGTGGTATTTCTCTTTCTGTGCCTGTGTTGTTTCACTTAATTTTCTCTAAGCTCATCCATGTTGCTGTGAATGGCAGAATTTCATTATTTTTTATGGCTGAGTAGTATTCCACTGTGTATATATTCCACATTTGCCTTATCCAGTCAGCTATCAATAAGCGTTTAGGTTGACTCCACATCTTAGCTATTGTAAATAGAGTTGCAGTGAACATGGGAGTGCAGGTATCCCTTCGACATGATGACTTCCATTTCTTTGGGTGTATAGCCAGTCATGGGATGGTTTTGTGTCTAGTGGCTGGCAGCAGGCAGGGGCTGCACAAGCAAACATTTAGAATCATGATTATTATTACTGCTGGAAGGCAGTATAGTGCGATGGAGAGCATGTTTTGAAATTTGATAGAATTGGATTTAAATTTAAATTCCAGGTTTTTTTCCCTTTTTAAGTAAGTAGCAATTCATCCTTGTGCATATCACTGTAAAACTGGGATAATGTTACTCATCTCATATGGTTGTTGTGAGGCTTAACTGAAATTACTCACAAAAGGAATTGAATGCAGGGTCCAGCACATGGAATTTGATGAATGAATGATAGCTGTCATTACTCTATGGAGTTTTTATAGTATCTAAAGAGATATGTTTGGTCTACACCATACTGGGTGCTATGCAAAAATGAGCCACTGTACCTAGCATTTGTGGTAATTGTGGGCCGAGTCAGTTGAGACCCTCCTAGAAGATAGGATTAGATGCAAGGGAGGCTTAATCGGGAGAGATCCCTTTGATGACTAAAGGGGAGGGAGCAGGAGTTGGCAGGGATAGCCTTAGACCAGGATGCAGGTCTGACTCTTGTTGATGGAGATGGGAATGAAGGAAGGAGGCATGAGTAAGTAGTGCCTTAGACAGCTCTCAGGCATCACAGCTCTGAGAAAGTCTTGGCCAGGCTGATGGGAAACCCCAGAGAAATGCCTGCCCATCAGAGAGGTCCCATGACAGGCAGAAATAGCCTAGCTCTAGCCCCTCCTTAATGCTTAGTCATCAGCTTGGGGTAAGCATATCCTTGACATGGATGCTACAGTGGATCTGAGGTTGCTGCAGGGGGAGGCTGTCAGTGATCTATGCTCCCAAGAGCAGGGTGTCTTAAAGGGAGATCTGAATGTTTTACCTCCATTGCCACCACAAAGGACCAAGCTAAGCTACATACCAGTCAGAATTATCTTTGCTCATATAAGTTAGATCCTTGTCTGGGTCCTGCCCTTGTAAAAGACCCTCTCTAAATGTGGAATTGAATAGAATTTTCTAAGAAATGAAATAGTGAAGAGAGTGTTCCTGGAGAATAATTGAGACATTTAATTGGAAAAAATAATTATTATGAAAAATCAACTTAGTTTCCATTTGGAAAAGAGTGAAGCAGGTGCTAATTTTTCCTGTTTGATTCCTTAAAGGAAGCTAGACCTTAAGCCATTGATGACTACAATATCCACTTTGCTAGAGGTAAAAGCAGGCCTGGTGACCAGGTGTCTGATATGGCCAAAATCAGTTTACTCCGATCTTCACAATTGTGTCTCAGGGTTGTGGTTGGCACTGCATGAGAGGATGTGGCTGTCTGTGGATGGGGAGGAGCAGAGAGCCTAAAGTAATATCTTTAGTTAGGACATTTCAACAATTTATCCTGTTTTTTCTTCCTGTTTAATTCCACTACTCAGATTTATTTAAATTCCCTGTTTTAGAAGGATCTGAGAAATACAATAGTAGAGGTAGATTGGAGGAACATATCATGTCTACTTTTAACTCTTATATCCCCTGCTATGAAAACACTGCTCTTTCCATGTTTCTCCTTTACCTTCCCCTTCATTTGTGATGTTGGGAGGAAAATCTTTTCTACCCTCTTAGGTTCTGTGATTGGGGCCTATGAATTAAGCTGACAAAAGGCAGATTAGCAAGAGAAAAGACATTTTAATCACTTACTGCTGTGCACAGGAGAGTTCACAAACAAATGTGACTCAAAGGAGCTTATATACCATCTTAATAGGGGGAGAAGAAGGGTAGAAAGGGCACTTATGGGAAAATAAATGACTTTTCGGAAAGATAAATGGGTCCTTAGAAGGATAGATTGGAGCTATGATAGTTTTTGTGCAATGTCTGTTTAGGTATGATGTGGAGACTTCTCAGTCTCTGGTGGTAAGAGTCAATTTTCCCTGGTTACTTCCAGGAAGAGGGTTTATGACAATTGAATTCTTTTGAGTTCCATTGGGAGGCTCTGTTTTTAAACAGATAAGAGATTTAAGGAATTGGACTGCCTTCTGCTCAAAATAATTTTATGCCACAGCGACATATTCCAGACTCCTTCAATGACATGGATGCTGAAATATTGATTTGCTACACAATTTCAGGACCCAGTTCAAAAGCAGTGTGTAAGGCTCAGTAGTACTACTGGTATTAACTAAGCAGCTCAGTGTTTACTCACTAGAAACAATTTAATGGTGGTGGAAAACAGAAGTTAGAGGAATCGCAAAGTGGCATTCACTGATGGCATAGGACATGGAACCAACTCCTTGGAAAGAAAAAAAATCACATCACTCCAGTAAGAACATTACCATGACAAAGGAGAGGCACTAGAATTGAAGGAAGGGGAAAAGGAAAGAAAAAGGATGGAAACTACCAGGCAGGAGACTCAGAGCCAAAGCAATAACTGGTTTGTGGTTGGATAAGCTCACTGCTTAAGAAAAGCTAACAGGTGTTGGATATGTGAAACCAATGCAAGTGTCACATCACTAGGGAATTGACAGGGCTAGTAAATCAGTAGCAGGCCTGGAGAAATTAAACCTTCGGCAGTATAGGTTGAGGCCATGACCACAGTTGCTGTGACCTTTTCTAAATTTTTTACCCCAGCTGAAAATGAAATGAGGATGAAAACAAAGGTTTTGGCCACTGGTAGCCTGTGGAATCATTTTAGAGTTTTTGATTAAATACAATGTGGGCTCTGTTGTTTTTGTTTTCTAAAAGTTGAGCATCTTTGAGAGGCAAGGGCAGCAGGATTCTGTAATAGATGAGTTTGCTGACGTGACTTTGCCTTTGACTAGAGTGGTGTAGGACCAAATAGTTAACTCAAACTTGTGTTGAGAGTGTGTTTGAAGGACTACCAGAAGTGGGTAGCTACTTGCTACCTTTAACTAAAGAGCACTTCTATATGATCTGGGAGTCGATCCTTTTTTAACCAGTAGGAATACTTTTACTGCACCATTGTTTTTAGTGACAGAATCTGTGAACAATGCAAATATACATCAATAGGGAAATTATTGAATAAATTGCAATATATTCATACTATGAAGCTATTAAAAATGACTTAGATTAATACCTATTGACCTTCAGAGATATCCATGAAGGATAAAAATACTATACTGTTAAAAAAAATTATTCCAAAATCATACTTGAGAGAATTTAAAATTTCTTTTGCTTATGATATGAGCTATATATGAATCCATTTCATCAATAATAAATAGAAGGTTTATTAAATTATAGTTCTTTGAATTTAGCTGGTAGGTAAACTCCTTACCTTGTGCTTGGCCCACTTTTCCATGTCTCAACATAGCTAAAATAATCCTGAGGAAATGATGATTATAATAGTAAAAGTATGCTTTTTAAAAGTTAAAGGAGCAGGAGGATTTGGGGAGGTAAAGGGTGGAGTAATAAATGTGCTAAATTATTAGGTCGGGGTTAGGTACTTTAAAAAATGTTACTAATGAGCGAAGGAAAAACCAGATGTTGCATTCTGTTGTTTGAGTAACAGGAGAGGAGACAGAGAAGCAAAAGTGGTCAGTGTAAGAGGTGTAGAACTGCATACATAACCTCATATCTGTATAGAGCATTACAGTTTTAAAGACATTTTTACATTCAGTGCTTTGCTTGTCAGAGAGCAGGATATATGCCTGCCATTTCATGGGGAAAAAAATGAAAATAGAACCAGATTAGTTCTGCCTAAATTCTGTCTCTGAGTGCTAGCTAAATTGGATAATTGATAAAATCTGTATGTGGAGTCAGTCAAGAGAAAACTAAGGTTTTCTTCATTGGAGTTTAGAATTGAGATATTCCTCAGTGTAAATACATGCATGAACTGTGCTGTGGGTGATGCTCACAGCTCCCCTGTATCTTTCAGAGGCTCTGGCAGATTTGGAAGCCGAATGAGAATGAAGTGGAAGGGACACCATCTGAGTAGTGATGCGAGTTAAGAGGAAAGAGCAGAGGACTTGGAGTAAGGAGGTCACAGATAAATTGAAGTGATAATTGTGATGATCTTGAGTAGAGAACTTTCACTTCTCTTAATGGTAGACTAGTTAAGACTATTCCTCCTGGTAAAGACAACTAACACACACACACACACACACACACACACACACACACACACACACACGCACACACCCCAGCATATTAAAAAAATATTCTGAAAGTGCCAGATCATATAGCTAAAAACAGAAAAATACAGCAAAGAATTACTGAGCCAGAGACTAAAGGAATATAAATACCCAAGGAATAAGCCCTAGTTTGGGGCTGCCACTTTTCCCTGGAGCATTTGCTATTTCGTTAGCGGGTGACCGAGAGCCTAGAAATTTGAATGCTATTTTTGAAAGCTTTACAGAATTTAGCATTTAGGGCTCTCTGAGACCTTGGGACCACATAAAGGCTATATCCTAGGAGTAAGGGTGCCTTTGATACTGACAAGCCTTTACAGATGCTGCAGCTCAATTTATTTAAATCCATGAATAGATTGCAGTGATAGTGGGTTACCTACACCTGCAGGTCATTGCTGAAGCAAATGAAAACCCACTATAGAAGAAGATAATATTATCCTAGTCTTCACACCATTTCTACAAATATTTTACAAATACAATGTCTAGCAAACAGGAACTAACCAGATGCACAAGAAAACAAGATTGTCTAAAAGAAAACCAGCAGAACTGACAGATAATGTGAAGAAACCATAAGGGATCCCGGTATTGGAATAATCAGATACAGACTTTAAAATACTTTTTACAGAGCTCAGGGATGGAAATTAAAATTGAGAATACTGGCACAGCATTGTAAATATGTAAAAGAACAAAAAATAAATTCCAAATGTGATAAATAATTAAGAACTCACTGGATGGGTTATAGCATATTAGATAGAGTTAAAGAGATAATTAGTGAACAGGAAGATAGTTCAGAAGAAAATATTTGGATAAGCTGAGTAAATTTAAAGGATAGAACATACAGAAGAGATATAAAAGATATAGTAAGAAGATCTAGCACATATATAATTGGGATCTCAGAAATAGAAGAATGAGAGAGAGAGAAAGGGAGGGAGGGAGGGAGGGACAGAGAGAGAGAGAGAGAGAGAGAGAGAGAGAGAGAGAGAGAGAGATTGGAGCAGAGCAACATTACAAAAAAATGGCTGAGGACATTTCAAAATTGATAAAAGATATCAAGAAATTGTACTGATGCTGAAGAGGAGATAGAAAATAAAACTACTACCGAGGCAACTATGTATCTAGTATGTAGTAAAATTACTGAAAACCCAAAATAAAGACAATCTTAAAAGCAGCTAGAATAAAAATATTTATTACTTTCAAAGCAGCAACAAATAGAATGGCAACTGACTTCTCAGCAGAAACTTTATGAGCCCAAATAACTTGTAATGACACCTTTAAAATGTTGAAAGAAAACAACCACCATTCTAAAATTCTATGCTTGGTGATGATTTCGTTCAGTAAAAAAGGTGACACGAACACATTGTTTTACTTATCTTTTGCACCATAACAATATTACCACAAACTTAGCGGCTTAAAATAACACATATTTATTATTTCACAGTTTATGTGGGTCAGGAGGCTGGGCATGGGTTAGCTGGGTCCTCTGTGAGGCTGCAATCATGGTGGTTGGCCAGAACTCACTTCTCATCTGAGGCTCTACTGGAAGAATTTGTTTCTAACTTCAAGCAGTTGTTGGCAACATTCATTTGCTTTCAGGCTTCAGTCTCTTGCTGACTTTCAGATAGAGGCTGGAGGTTTTAAACCCATGTATTATAAACTGACAATCAATAAGCTAAACATTGATCTCAGAATATTAGGAAAAGAAAGCCAAATTAAACTTAGAGAATAATAATAGTTGGGGACCTGAACACCCCTCTCTCAACACTGGAAAAATCATCCAGGCAACAAATCAACAGACAACATCAGTATTTAAACACATTTTAGGCCAACTGCACTTGGCAGATATCTACAGAACATTTCATCCAACAATCACAGAATATATATTCTTCTTAGTAGCATGGAATGTTCTCTAGGATAGACAGCATGTTAAGTCACAAATGAAGCCTCAACAAATTTTAAAAAATTGAAATTATTTCAAGTATTTTCTCAAACCACAATGGATTAAAACTAGAAATCGATAACAAGTGAAACTCTGAAAACAATACAAACACACCAAAATTGAACAACATGCTCTTGAATGACCTATAGGTCCAAGAAGAAATTAAACAGGAAATAAAATATTCTCAAAATTAATGAAAACAAAAACACATTGGACCAAAACCTGTGGGATACTGCAAGTTGTACTAAGAAGTTTATTGCAGTAAATGCTCACATCAAAAGAATAGAAAGATTTCAAATAAACAATCTAATGCAACACCTCAAAGAACCAGAAAAACAAGAAAAATCCAAAATCCAAATTAGTAGAAAGAAATAATTAAGATCAGAGTAGAACTAAATGAAATAGAAAACCCAAAAAGCAATACAAAAGAATGAAACAAAAAGTTGATTTTTTGAGAAGATAAACAAAATAGACAAACCATTAGCTAGGCTAACTACAAAAAGAAAATAGAAGACTCAAAAAGCCAAAAATTAGAAATGAAAAAGGAGACATTATAAGCAATACCACAAAAATACAAACAATCATTAGAGACTATTATAAACAACTATATGTCAACAAATTTGAAAACCTGGAGGAAATGGATGAATTTCTGAACACATACAAACTACCAAGAATGAACCAAGAAGAAATAGAAAACCTGAACAGAACAATACCAAGCAACAAGGTTGAAACAGTAATCAGCAATCTCCCAACAAAGAAAAGCCCAGGACTGGATAGTTTTTACTGCTGAATTCTACCAAACCTTTAAAGAGGAATAATACCAATTCTCTCCAAACTATTTCAAAAAATTGAAACAGAGTTTATTCTCCCAAACTCAGTCCATGATGCTAGCATCTCCGTGATACCAAAACCAGACAAATATACAACAAAAAAAGAAAACTACAGTCCTATATCTCTGATGAACATAAATGCAAAAATCCTCAATGACATATTAACAATCAAAATACAGCAACATATCAAAAAACTTACACACCATGAGCAAGTGGGATTCATCGCAGGGATGCAAGGGTAGTTCAACATATACAAGTCAATAAATGTGATACACCACCTCAAAATCAAGGACAAAATCCATGTGATTATCTCAGTAAAAACACAAAAGAGCATTTGACAAAATTCAACATCCCTTCATGATAAAGATTTTCAACAAATTAAGTATGGAAGGAAAGTATCTTAGCACAATAAAAGCCATATATTGCAAACCAACCACCAATATCATCCTTAAGAACAAGAAAAAGACAAGGATGCCCACTCTCACCACTCTTATTTAACATGGTATTGGAAGTACTAGTCAGAACAATCAAGCAAGAGAAAGAAATAAAGGGCATCCAGACTGGAAAAGATGAAATCAGATTGTCCCCATTTGCAGATGACATGATCCTATATATAGAAAAGCTTAAATACTTAACAAAAAACCTCTTAGAGTTGATAAACAATTTCAGTAAAGTTGCAGTATACAAAATCAACACCCCAAAATCAGTAGAGTTTTTATACTCCAACAACGAACTAGCAGAAAAAGAAATCAAGAAAGCTAGCCAATTTATAACAGTCATCAAAAAAATAAAATACCTAGGAATCAATTTAACCAAGGAGGTGAAAGAAAACAAGAACCACATCACTGTTGAAAGAAATTAGAGATAACACAAAATGATGGAAAGACATTTCATGCTCTTGGATTGGAAGAATTAACATAGTAAAAATATCCTTACTACCAAAGTGATGTACAGATTCAATGCCATCCCCATCAAAATACGAATGACATTCTTCACAGATATAGAAAAAAACAATCCTAGCATACATTTGGAACAACAGACCATGTATAGCCAAAGCAATCCTAAGCAATAAATAAATAAATAAATAAATAAATAAATAAATAAATAAATAAAGCTGGAGTCATTATAGTACCTGACTTCAAATTATATAACAAGGCTATAGCAACCAAAACAGCATGATACTGGCATAAAAACAGAAACTTGGACCAACGGAATGGAATGGAGAACCTGGAAACCAACCCACAAACTTACAGCCAACAGATCTTCAACAAAGTCACCAAGAACATATATTGGAAAGAAGATTGTCTCTTCAATAAATAGTGCTGGGAAAACTGGACATCCATATGTAGAAGAAAGAAATGACCTGTACCTCTCACCATACACCAAAATCAACTCAAAATGGATTAAAGATTTAAATGTAAGACCTGAAACTATAAAACTCCAAAAAGATGTGATAGGGAACACTTCCGGAGGTAGGACTAGGTGAAGACTTTATGAATATGACCCTCAAAGCACTGGCAACAAAATTAAAAATAAACAAATGGGATTATATCAAGCTAAAAGTCTCCTGCATAGAAAAAGAAACAACAGAGCAAAATGACAATCTACAGAGTGAGAGAAAATATTTGCAAACTATGCATCTGGCAAAGGATTAATATCTAGAATATACAAAGAACTCAAGCAACTTAACCATGAAAACATTAATAATCCAATTAAAAATGAATAAAAGGAATGAATAAAGGAATAAAAAACTGATAAAAGGAGCTGAATAGGCATTTCTGAAAGGAACATGTACAAATAGCCAACATGCATGTGAAAAAAAATGTTAAAAATAACTCAGCATCAGAAAAATGCAAATCTAAACCATGCTGAGATATAATGTCAACCAGTTAGGCTGGCTATTGTAAAAAGACAGAAAATAACAAATGCCTGCAAGGATGCAGAGAAAATGGAACACTTCTACACTGTTGGTGGGACCGAAAATTGGTGCAGCAAGTGTGAAAAATGGTATGGAGTTTCTTCAAACAACTACCATACAATCCAGCAACTCCACTGCTTGTTATACATCCAAAGGAATGGAAATCATCATGTCAAAGAGATACCTGCATGCCCCTGTTTATCACAGTTATATTTACAATAGGCAAGAGTTGGAACCAACGTAAGTGTTCATTGTCAGACGACTGGATAAGGAAAATGTGGTATATATACATGGTGGAATACTACTCTGCCATAAAAAAGAATGAAATAATGCCATTAACAGCAACATGGATGAACTTAGAGAAAATCATGTTAAGTGAAATAAGCCAGGCACAGAAAGAGAAATAGCACATGTCCTCACTCATAAGTGGGAGCTAAATAAATGAATAAGCAAATAAATAAATAAAGATACAACAATCATAATAATACCTTGAACTTTCAAAAGTAGGGAATAGAATTGATGTACCAGAGGTGGGGAAGGGGGAGGGAAAGGGGGGTAAGGGAGGAATTGGTTAAGGGCCATGAAAACAATTACATTGTATAATGTTGAATATGCAAATTATCCTGATTTGAGCATCACATATTGCACACTGGTAATGATATTCAACTCTGTATCCCACAGAAATGTACAATCGACTGTGTTACAATAAAAAAAAAAATCTCAGGGAAAGTAGAAAGAAGAAAATAATAAAAAAGCATAAATTAATAAAATAGAAAAAAGTACAATAGAAAGAATCAACAGGGATAAAAGTTGGTACTTTAGTTTTTAATTTATTTGAATTGACATTGTAATTGTACATGCATATGGGGTACAATCTGATGTTTTGATACATACATAAGCTGTATAATGGTTGGGTGAAGTTAGTTAATGTAACCATCACTTCATGCATTTATCATTTCTTTCTGGCAGAAACTTTCGAAAGCCTCTCCTCTAGCTATTATGTAATAAAAGCTTAACTGTTAACCATAGTCACCCTACTGTGCAATAAAACATCAGAACTTATTCTCCTATCTAATTGTAATTTTGTACCTGTTGGTCAACCTCTCCCTGTTTTCCCCTCCCACCTCCCCTCACTAGTCTCTGCTAACCACTATTCTACTCTCTGTCTCTATAATATAAAAAAGTTGGTACTTTAAATTAACTGATAAAATGATAAAAAATCATAAAATATCACTGTACATTCTACAGATATAAAATATTTTAAGAGGCTATTATATACAATTTTATGCCAATAAACTTGAAAAGTTTAGATAAACTAGACAAGTTTAAGAAAGATATAACTTTATAAGCCCAATATAAGAAGAAATAGAAAACCTGAGGAATATAAAAACATTTTATAAAATGGAATTTATAAGCATTTCTACACGGAAAATTCCCAAATTACTTCACTAGTAAATTTTACCGAACATTTAAAGAAAATAGAATGCCAGTCTGTCAAAAACTCACCTAACATATAGAGAAAAATGGAACATTCTCTAACTCATTTTAGAGGCCAGCGTAATCATGGATACTAAAATCTAATAAGGATATAGCAAAAAACAATATTTTAGGTCAGTATCACCCAAGAACATACATGCAAAAATCCCAAATAATTAATAGCCATTAAAATCTAGCCATATGTAAAAAATGTATCTGAACCAAGTTGAGTTTATGCCATAAAGGCAGAGTTGGTTTAACAATAGAAAATTGAGCAATTTAATTCACCACAATTACAGGATTAAGGACAAAAATCTTATAGTCATCTCCATAGATGGTGAAAAAATCTTAATAAAATTCTATATCCATTTATGGGGGTAAAAAGCCTCACAAAGCAAACTAGTAATAATAGGGAACTTTTCTTAAACTGATAAATTATCTATAGGAAAAACCTACAACAAAAATCATAATCAATGAAATGCTGGAATATTTTGCTTTGTGGCTGAGGATAAGACAAGTTTACCTGCTATTACCTCTTCTGTTCATCCCTGTACTGGAGGATCTAGACAGCACAATAAGAAAGAAACTTAGAACTGATACAGAGGAGAATAAAAATAACTGAACTCTACAATTTTGCTTTTCCCTTTTTTATTTTGGGGAGAGTGTGGCTAGGACTTACTTGTTCTGTTTGGTATATCTTTCTATAACTTTTTATGTCTCCTAAAGTTAGCTTTATGCAAATGAAATAGGATATCTGGGAAAAAATATAGATATGTGGTTAATGGCCATTTCAGTTGACTTTTGAGGAAAGGGGACATTTTGGATCAGCCTCTCTCTAGTCAGACGGGGCTTTCGAGGCCTAGTGAAAACCCATACTTGTGCCCTCTTTAGACCAATGTTCCTGGAATATCTTATTTTGATTCTACTATGGTTGAGAACAAGGTGGTATACTAAAAGAATTCTGTTTTGGAAGACATTTTCTCTGGAGCTATTTTCTAAAATGTAATCAACAGAATACTGACATATGTTTGGGTACTTGAGGACTGGCTGATCAGTACTGTAACTCACCTACTCTTGAAGAAAATGATTTGCATCAAGCTATTGCACACACATGAAAATATCTAAGCCTGATGCTAATGGATGAGTAAGCTTATTTTCAACAATCAGGATGACAACAAAACAATTTATTTTAAGACTTGCTATTACTATACAAGGTGAAACACCAGATGATCTTGCTAGATCCAATAAAGGTCTTTGTACAATAGATTGTCAGGCCATGCAGGTATGAGGGAAGCAATAGATATAATCTACATAGACATCAGTACAGTTTTGATTATATTAAAATGATATTCTTTTCTAAAAGAGAGTAAGATTTCTCGACTTTACTGTTCTTAGATATCTACTGGGAGGTTAATAGGAAGGAAAAGGTCATCAAGGGAGTCACTGGGGAGGTGAAGAGTATAAAATAAATTATGGTTTGTTAAAGTTAGCATGACTGTATTTGGGAGTGGCCTCATAGGTTTATAAGTGAATTTAAGATGTTTCCATAGATGGTGTTAGCATTGTCTCCTGTTTAGTCTGACTTAAGTGGTCACAACTAACCATGACAATTTTTCTCCACCAGTTTGGCTGTGTTGGGCTGCATATACTCAATGCCAAAACAACAGAGCGCTAAGCTTAGGCAAAGTGGGTGATTGACTCACACTGTCAGTTAGAAATAGATGTCTAAGGTCTTCCATGTACTGAAGTGCTGATGTTTAAATTCATCTTCCTTCTCATGAATGCATAAAGTGTGATGAAGCTTGTTGCTCCTGGGTAGGTAATGAAAGATCAGCAAAACACCACTAGAAAGATGTGAGCATAGCCACAGCATTACTAGCAATTATGGAATGCTTAAAAATGGGATAGGTATTCACATATTAAAGTTATGATTTCTATATGTAGAAGAATGAAACTGGATCTGTACCTCTCGCCATATACCAAAATCAACTCAAAATGGATTAAAGACTTAAATATGAGACCTGAAACTTTAAACTTCTTGAAGAAAACATAGGGGAAATACTTTAGGAAACATGGCTGGGTAGAGACTTTATGAATAAGAACCTAAAAGCACAGACAACAAAAGGAAAAAAAACCAAATGGGATTATATTAAACTAAAAAGCTTCCACACAGAAAAGGTAATAATCAACAGAGTGAAAAGACAATGTACAGAATAGGAGAAAGTATTTGCAAACTGTATATCTGACAAGGGGTTAATCTCCAGAATATACAAGGAACTCAAACAACTTAACAGTAATAATAATAATAATAATCATCATCCAATTAAAAAATGGGAAAAAAAGCTGAATAGACATCTCTCAAAAGAGGACATACAAATGGCCAATGGGTATATGAAAAAATGCTCAACATCACTAGTCATCAGGGAAATGCAAATCAAAACCACTTTGAGATATCATTTCATCGTAGTTAGACTGGCTATTATCAAAAGACAGAATAACAAATGCTGGCAGGGAGGTTGAGAAAGGGTAACATTTCTGCACTGTTGGTAAGACTGTAAATTATAGAGAATAGTATGGTGTTTCCTTAAACAACTACAGATAGAACTACCATACAATCCAGCAATGCTACTACTGGGTAAATACCCAAAGGAATAGAATTCATCATTTCAAAGGGATACCTGCACTCCCATGTTTATTACAGTGCTAATGGAACCACACTATGAAACCAACCTAAATGTCCATCGATAGATGACTGTACAAGGAAAATGTGATATATACACACAATGGGATACTACTCAGCTGTAAAAAAGAATAAAATTCTGCCATTCACAGCAACATGGATGAGCTTGGAGAAAATTATGTTAAGTGAAACGACTCAGGCACAGAAAGAGAAATACCACGTCCTCATTCATAAGTGGGAGCTGAATTAATAAATTAACAAGCAAGACATAGAGCGAGAAACAACAATCATAATAATATGTTGAACTTTTAGAAGGACAGAACAGAAATGTTGTTACTAAAAGTTGAAAGGGGGAGGGGGAGGAGAGGGAAGGGTGTTAATGAGAAATTAATGAGAAATTGGTTAACAGACACAAAGAATGATTATGTACTGTAATGATGAATAAGCTAACTCTCGTGATTTGACCATCACATATTGTACACAACTATTGACTGTTAACTTTGTACCCCACAAATACATATAATCAATGCTTCAATGAAGAAAAGTTATGATTTCTCGATGTTTATCTCCATTGAGGCAGCTTCCTGAACTAAATCTTCTTGAGATTTGGTTTTGAAATGTGATTTCAGGATTCTAGAATGAGCACTGCTCCTCATTATACCACCGTCCCTACAGTCTCCATGTAAGGTTGCTCAGAGTGTGCATCGTATAAGGTTACTGCGTCTGATGGGTCACCATACACACTGGGAACATATACAGAACTAACTTGTATGAGAGCACTACAACTGAAGGTAGACATTCTAGGGCTCTGGGCTGAGTCCTGGAGCAGGAAGAGAGAGTTCTCTACTCCATAGACCTTCAGTTGCCCACTTGGCCGTGCACACCTCAGCAGAGCCTACACTTTTACATTTACTTGGACACACATGGGTGCACGTGGCTGTGATGCCTCCTGACTGTAACTTGAGTGCCTGGATTCCAGCATTCCCCCTCACTCTGAACTTGTCATGGTCACCTCATCTGGGGATGGAGTGTATGCACTTCTTAGGTTTTATGTGCTGGGCAGGGGTTAAGTGCACAGGAATGTGGTGGGGGTGTGTATGTGCACACACAAGCAGCTGCCACTCTCAGGCTCCGGGAAGATCTTTGGGCTCAGACTGGGTACATTTGAGCAGACTTTGTCCAATTTTTCTTGGGATGCAAATTTTCTATCCAACAATTTTTAAAGCACTTTAACTTATAGAATCACTGAATATTACTGTTTAAGTCCTAGAGATAGTGTACCCCTGCTTCTTTTTCTCCCTCTCTTGTCCCTCCCTGTCCTTTACACACAGGCCACTTCTAGGGTCACTGTGGTGGGCTGAGAAAATGACAACTCTCCCAAGATACCCAGAACCAATGAATATTACCTTTTGTAGCAAAGAGTGAATGTTACCTTATGTAGCAAAAGATGTGATTAAGTTAGGAGCTTATCTTGAATTATCTTGGTGGGGCCTAAATGCAATCACATATATCCTTATAAGAAAGAGGCAGAGGGAATTTAGAGAGATACAGTGACCTAATGTGGCTAGAGGGCTGTACAGCTGGTTGCCATGTTTGATTGTTGAGACTGTACATTAATATATGTATTAGTTTTCTATTGTTGCATAACAAATTATCACAAACTTAGTGGCTTACAAAAATGCATGTATATTATCTCACAGTTTTTGTGGGTCAGAGTCTGGGCATAGTTTATTTGAGTCCTCTGCCAGGCTGCAATCCAGGTGTTGGCCAGATTTGGGTTCTTGTCTAGTGGCTCACCTGACTGTGGATCTACTACCAAGCTCTTGTGGTCATTGGCAGAATTCATTTCCATGTGGTTGTAAGATAGATGGTTCTGGCTTCTTGCTGGCAATTGGATAGAGTTCACTGTCAGCTCCTAGAGACTTCCACAGTTCCTTGCCATGTGGCCCTTTCCATAAGCCCTCTCATAACATGGCAGCTTGCCTCTCCAAAGCCAGCAAGAAAGAAAGATAGTAAGTTTGCTAGCGAGATGGAGTTATATAAAGTAATGTAATTATGGGAGTGACATCCCATCACCTTTGCCATATTCTATTGATTAGAAGCAAGTCAGAGGCCCTGCCCACACTCAAGTGGAGGGAACCATACAAAGGTGTGAATTTCAGGAGGTGGGGATCATGGGCCACCTTAAAGCCTCTCTGCTACAATATATTAATTTAAGAAATTATAATGGGAGATATCGGTCAAAGAGTACAAACTATCAGTTTTGCAAGATAAATAAGTTCTGGAGATCTAATGTACAGCATGGTGACTATAGTTAACAATACTGTATTGCACACTTGAAAGTTTCTAAGAAGTTAGATCTTAAGTGTTCTCACCACACACGTGCGTGCGCACACACATACATTCACAAAGAAGAAAGAAAATAGTAACTATAAGGCAATGAATATGTGAATTAGCTTGATTGTGGTGATTACTTCACAATGTCTGTCTATATCAAATCATTAAGTTATACACCTTAAGAATATACAATTTGTATTTGTCATTATACCACAATAAAGGTGAAAAAAATTACTGAGGAAGGAGAACATTTTTCTAATTCACACAAAGTTCTCACTTATGTTAGCAGCAGCTCTTTTTCCATCCCAACCCTCTTTATTTTTTTATGGCCAAAGCAGTACTAAGATGATAAACCAAGGGACAGACATGTAGTTTTCAGCTGACAGAAAGTGACTGAAATCTGAGAGAATGTAATTGTGCTGTAGTTTTACAGGCTTTTCTTCCATTTTGATAACATTTATTAGTATGTGCCTGGTTTTGGAAAAGAGAAATCTCAATAAACAAACCACCACAACTGAAGATATCTTCTCTTGACTCAAATCCTTCTTTTTATCAGACAAAATATCTCCGACACAGGTTCTATAAATGTGCACTTGTTATAAAGTTGTGTGTTCATCTTAGTGAATTTAGAAAGCATAGGTTGTTCATTAGTGTTGATCCAGTTTCCCTGGGTTCCTCTAACTAGAAAGTATTATGAGATACACGGTGTTGAATGGGAAATTCTGGAAAATAATTTTATCTTTCTTCAAAACCTTCTACATTCCCATTGGCCCAGGCAGGAATTAGGCTTGCGTCACCACTCACCTGGGCTGTTACCATACACTCCTCCTTATTGTAGTCAATGCCTCTCTGATTTACGTTTTATTTTCTTCAGCTTAAATGCTTTTTATAGTGCTTCATTCCTTTCACGTTAAATTCCTTGTCCTTTTGCTTGTCCTCTTGCTTGTCCTCCAAGGCCCTGCATGGGACCTCTGCCGATTCTTCCAGACTCTTCCCACCAAATCACAGCAGCCATGTAGAATGAAGAAAGTGTGCTCTTATATGCCATAGACCTTTGCATGTTCTATTCCTTCTACTTGAAAGGCCTTCTCCCCTTATTCAACTCATAAGCTCCAAGTCATTTCTTTAGTGCTTTGTTTTACTTATGTATTTATTAACTTATATTATGAAACATTTCAAACACAAAAGAAATATAGAGAGTAACATAATAAACAAGCATGTCCCCACCATCTGTTTAAAAAATATTGATATCTTGCCATATTTACCTCAGATGTATATTTTTTCAATTTTTATGGTAAATATTTTTAAACATACAGAAAGTTGCAAGAATGGTACAATGAACACCCAAATATCTGGTACTGAGTTCCAACAACTGTTAGTATTTTGCCTATGTATTCTCCCTTCCTCATTTCTTCCATTAATTACCACCTCTCTCCCTCCCTACGCACACACACACACACACACGCACGCACGCACGCACGCACGCACATAAGCACACACATGAAACATTTAAACCTAAGTTGCAGGCATCATCATGTCACTGTGCCCTTAAATATTCTCACATACATCTCCTAAGAATAAAGCGTTCTCTTACATAACCTCCATATCATTGTTGCACCCAAGGAAATTAAAAATAATGCCCTTACCTCATGTAATACTCTGTCCACATAAAAATGGAAATTTCTTCCTTAATGTCTTTTTATAACAATTTTTTTCTTTACATGATCCAACCAAGGTTTAGTCACTACATTTGGTTTTGTTTCCTTAAACTCTTTCATTCTAGAACAGTCATCCCTATAATGTTTTCTTATGATATTGACTTTCTGAAGTGATCGGACCAATTGACTAGTGGTATATCTCATGATCTAGATTTCTCAAAATTTTTCCTTATGTTCGCATTTAACATCTACCTTTAAACATGTGTTTCCTGAAAACTGAAAGTTTTCCCCCTTCTTATCACTGTTTTACCTAATGACTTTAACATACATTGATGCCTGAATCAATAATATCATCAATGGTTGTAAAATGGCAATTTGCTAATTCTGTCAATTATTCTACATTTATTCATTGCCACTCTGCTGTGAAGAAGAGCATTCACTGATCAACTGGGAATACATTCCGGTTTCTCCTCTAGGGTGAGTACTTCATTCTTCCCTTCAATTAGCAATTTTCAGAGTAAGTTGTCTCCAAATGGGTGAGTTCCCACCCCACCTTTTTTTTCTTTTGAGTATTATTATGGGCTATCTTAGTATGAGTTTCCCCAGAAACAAACCTTGAGACAAGACTCAAGTGCAGGTAGTTACTTGGAAGGTGATTTTAAAAACACTGGCAGAGGAGTAGGGAAATGAGTTAGGAAAGAGAATGAAGATCAGGGAGTGTTGCTTAGTGGTTTACCACTGCAATTACCTGTAGCTAATCCTGTTGCAGAATTCAGAGAGCCATGTAGTACATGTGCTGCAGAGTTATCTCATTTGAGGGGCATTTATCCACCAAATTCTGTCAGTCATTGTTTGAAGACTGCTCGTGGGGAGCGTTAATTCCCTGGTATTATCAGCCTGCCATGTGGGCAGGCGAAAGGGCTTCAACATCCAGAAAACACCCTTAGGCAAATAAACACAGTTGCTGGCAATTGGAATTCCTCTGACGGGGAATGAGTAGGACACCAACAGCTAAGGTCAGCTGCATGGATTCATCGATTTTTATTTATTCAGTGTGTTACCATCACTTACGATGATTGTTTTGATGCTCAAATCAAATTCTCCCAAATTTGGCCAGTGGGAACCTTTTCCAGCCTGCTTGTCCTGGATTCTTTTGACACACTTCCATCAGCTTTGAGCACTTGCTTTCTGGCACACAGTGAACCAGACTCATCTCATATTTCCCTGTCCCAGACTTGGAATTAACTATTTCTCAAAGGAGCTCTGATTTATTTTAGAAAGAAAAACAAGAGCTGAGAGCTAAAAGTGGTCATTGTTACTGGGTGTGTGATTGTTTCTTGGCCCTTTGAGTGACCTAGTTTTGCAAGCTCACATTGAAATTTTCAATTTAAATTTAACAATACAGATTTTTTTTTGCTTAAATTTATTGATTTTTACCTTTGTTTTTCTTTTTTCTTACACTCAAACTATGGTTTCTACTAACACTAACTTATGATTTCAAAATTGCTATACCAATCAATATTACTAAGTAAAGATTATCACTTATTTGTGATTCTTTCTGTTTTTACTATATTCCAGTAAGGATGTACAATCAGAGGATTACCACTTAAAATAATTCTCTCTCTCACTTTAATTTTTTTTTCTTTTTAACCATTTTGACATACAGTTAAAATCATTTCTTTCCATTTGAGGGTTTTCTTTAATTTTATTTCTGAATACAGTAAAACATTCACGTAGTTCATACATCAAAACATATGCAAAGAAATACCCAGAGAAATCTGCTTCTTTTTGGTTTCCTGGTTTACCTTTCCATTGCTTGTTTTTGCATGTGTATTTTTATTTTACTTATGATCTTATTCACAAGGTAGCCTACTACATATACTGTTATGTACCTTGCATTTTCCTCTTAACAGTATAGCCTGGAGGTTACTCTACTTCAATTCGTAGAGATCTTCCTCATTATCTCTTAAAGTTTCATAGCACTCCATTTTGTGGCTGTAACATAGTTTATATAGCCCCTATTGAAAAACATTTGAGTTGATTTCAAACTTTACTCTCAAATAAAGCTACAGTGGATAATCGTGTGTGTGTGTGTGTGTGTGTGTGTGTGTGTAGTATGTGTGCATGTGTGTGTGTTTATGGAGATGCAACTTTGGAGTAGATTCTCTGATGTGGGATTGCTTGGTCAAAAGGTAAATTCATTTGGTTATTTTATGTGACATTTCCTCATTCCTTCTCACAGTGATTGTACATTTTATTCTCCTACCTTATTGTCCGTAGCCTCACCAGTAGAATTTGTTGTTATTGATGCACTTGTTTATTACAATTATGGACTCATATTATTTACAAACATAGTGTCCCACTTTTCCTTCCAAAATCTTTTGCCTCCAATAGTTTCCTTTTGTCTAATTGCAGTGGCTAATACCTCCAATACAATGTTAAGAGTGGTAAAAATAGTGGGATCCTTGCATTGTTTCTAACCGTAGTTGAAATGCCTCCAAAGAATCCATATTAAGTAAGATGCTGGCTTTATTTTATTTTACCATGATAAAGAAGGACTAGTACAGTACCTATTTTATTAAATAATTTTATAAGAATGGGTTTTGACTATTGTCAGATGCCTTTTTAACATCTATGGAGACAATTTAATTTTACAGATATATTAATATGGAGCATGACATTAATAGATTTAAAAAAAATACTGAACCTTTCTTGCATTCCTGGAATAAGCCTTGTTTATCATGATATGTGAGGAGCTCTGTGGACCCATTCAACAGGGAAACTAATAAAAATGATTTAAAAAAACAAGCATAGAAGGTCTCCAGAAATAGTCCTAAGGGTGTAATGCAAATGAAAAAAATTATTTAAGACAACTACTAAAATTCTGTAAGAACTATGAGTGTGTAGTATTTGAACCTCCCATCTTCTAGCTCAGTAAGACAGAAACTCTTCTGCAGACTGATAAAGCCAAGAACACAGGGCTCCGTCTCCTCCCAAGTTCCAGTTAAGGGCTATCTTACTGAGAAAGGTACAACATTAGCATTTCTCATCTGCCCCCAGCTACCTGTTGCTGAGCTAAGTTCTGGGCAAGTACAGGTGACAGGTAAGGGCTCCCTTCTTCTGCCCAGCCCCCACTTATGCAATGCAGTCTACCTTGTGTGTGTTGCTACTGAGAATACCAGGGCCCTGATCACCCTCACCGTGGCTCAAGGGGCCAGGGGTTCCATGCTGATAGAAGCAAGCAGAGGAGACCTGAGGTTGCTGCCCCTCATAGACCAAGAGCTCAGCTCCTAAAGTGGGATTGTCACTCAGACAGAAGTGTACCATTGTCCTTGAGCCCAGCTCCAGAGCCCTGGCTCAGAGATTTTGCCTGTGGGGAGAAGCAAGCCATAGAATAGAGAGTTCCAATTTTTTCCCAAAGGAATTGACTTTATTTGTGACAGAGTGTGGAGAAGTTCAAGGCTGAAGGAACTCTCTAAAATAATGGAAGTTATTGTGAAAGGCAAATGGGAGGAGATTGATAGATTCGTGGGAGATATAGGAGAATGCTGTATCTCCTACATCTATGCTGGCTAGCTTGCCAGAGAGAAACAGGAAAAGTGAAAGTTGGAAAGAGCTCTCCTGGAGTCATAACAAACTTCAAACAGTATCTTTAGGAACTATCCCTTCAAAGCAGGCCAAATTTGATTGAATTCACGGGTGAAGCAATTTATATCTAGGGCATTGTTTGAAGCAATAGAGCAATCAGCTGACAAATTAGTAACTCAACCACTGGGTGTAGTCAGGGAGAAAGACAGTAAAAGAGAGCCCTGCCAAAACCATTGTCATCTCAGCATGACTGTGGCCATATCTAAGGCTATGGTCTCTGAAAAGTGACATTGGGGGGGGGGTAACATTG
>NW_007732503.1:17950-38983 GCF_000696425.1 Galeopterus variegatus | reverse complement strand
GTAACATTGCTGGTGGGGGTGGTGATGGGGGGGTGGAGGTGGGGTAAATAGACTTCACTGAAATAATTCAGCTGGTAATTAAACAAGTAAATAAGCAAATAACAAGGCCTGACAGGAAGTAACCATTACCCAAAGTTGCTATAATATATTATCTGAAATTTTTGTTTTCAACAAAAAATTATGAGACTACATATACTGCAAAACAAGAACAGGAAGAAGCAAAAAATAGACAACAGAAACTGTGATAAGTGACAAAATGTCTTATTTGACAGATTAAAGACTACAAAGTTGCCATTATAATTATGTTCAAACAACTAAATAAAACCATGATTAAAGAAGGTATGATTGTAATGTCACATCAAATAGAGAATATCAATAAAAAATAAAAATAGTGAAAATGATCCAAATAGGAATTCTGGTGTTGAAAAGTAAAACTGAAATGAAAAATACACTACAGGGATCAGCAGTATATTTGAACTGGCAGAAGAAATAATTAGTGGACTTGAAAATGCATCACTAAAGATTATGCAATCAGACAAACAAAGAGAAAAAAGAGTAAAGAAAAATGAAAAGAGACTCAGAAAAATGTGAGATGCCATTAAGCATACCGACATACGTATGGTGAAAATATTGAAGAAAAGAGTGAGGAGGGCTTCCTGTTGAGATTGTGGAATAGACGGTCCCCAGCGTCACTCTCTCCCACAAATCAATCAATTTACAACTATAAAAAAGCAACATCAGCCAAGCTGGGGCCGCTAGAGCTCAGGGGAAGAGGACGAGAGACCTACAGAGTTCGTGAAGGTGGGAGAAGCCACGATGAGAGAAAGAAAAAACCACTCAGAGCATTTTGTGCCATAGCTGCTTTAAGGCTGGAGCTGCTGAGTGCAAGGAGTGGAAACTGGCAAAAGCTGCAGCTGTGCCCTTCAGATACAGTTGCTTTGAGGCAGCAGGGGAGAAGAGGGGCTTGGTGGCCCCCAGAAGAGCAAGACCACTAATAGGGATCTTGTGAACCCACATAGGAGTGAGGAGTCACAACAAGTGAAAAAAAGGAGCCACTCAGAGGCCGGTGAGTCATCATAAGGGACTGGAGCATGTCCTGTCCCATGGGAAGTGTTTGCAGCACAGGCGGTGGGGGAGACCGGCCCAATGGGGGAACACTGGGGCACAGGAAGGACAGCTGATCTGCTCCCCAATCAGTGCAGGACCACGCAGAGGAGACTAGTCAGAAATATAGAATTGTATCAGGTGCAGTTTGATGAAAAGACTCAGGCCCAGACCAGAGTTTCTACACAACCCAGGTGTACCAGATTTCACTAGACCCTGAAGTTCCTAAAAAGTCAACCATTAAACCCTGAGCTGCACAAAAAGCTTTCCCTAGGGAATCAGCAGCAAAGCAGCAATTTACTCAACCACACAGCTCAAGTAGTGGTCCCCACAGGAAGTTCCCCCATTTTAGAAGTAAGCAAAGAACAAAAAATTAGTTCTGGCCCAGGCACACTGCCAGTTCCTCAAGGCCCACCCAGGGTCCTGAGGTATGGAGCCTGGGACCAGACCCCTCCCCCACAACCAGGCACTCCTGCAGCACCAAGGAGCATGCAAAAAACACCACCTCCATGTGGATAGCCCACCACAGCCACCACAATAACCACAGCTGTCACAAAAGTGGCTAGACACCACAACCACCATGCAGATAACCTGCCAACCACTGGAGTGCATTGACACAAGGAGAGTCACCAGCAGAGACCAAAGAAGAGTATGTCTCTCTCCACAAAGCCCATTCCAGAGTGACAGAAGAAGCATCTGCTGTATAATGATATTGGGGGACCTGAACACACCTCTCAGCATTAGACAGATCATCTAGGCAACAATTCAACAGAGTAACCACTACTCTTTCCGAAGGAGGGAAGAAATCTAGGGTAATTAGGGGAGGGAGAGGGAAAGGGGAGATATTGGACAAAGGGCATAAAGAATAAGTACAATTTGCAACAATATATATGCTAGTAATATTGATTTGATCAACATATATCAACATTGAGCCCCCATAATATGTATAATCAATTATGATTCAAGAAAAATTTTTTAAAAAGAACAGTGAGAAAGGAACAGAAAAATATGAAAAAAGAAAATGGCTGCAAACTTCTCAAACTTTTTGAAAAACATCAATCTACACATCCAGAAAGTTCAATGAGCTCCAAAAAGGATAAATATAAAGAGATCCACAGACACATCATGATGAAAACTTCTATTTAACATTGTACTAGGGAGTCTAACCAGAGCAATTAGGTAAGAAAAAAAAATAATAAAAGGCATCCAGATTGGAAAGAAAGAAGTAAAACCATCTTTAATCACATGTAACAAGATCTTATGTATAGAAAATCCAGTGGAATCCATGAAAAATTATTAATAAACAAATAAACTGAGGTTGCAAGACATAAGGTCAGCCTATAAAACTCCATTATATTTCTATACACTTGGAGTAAGCAACCCAAAAATGAAATAACGAAACAGTTCCATTTATAATAACATCAAAAGGAATAAATTACTTAGAAATAAATGTAACAGAAGTGCAAACTTTATTCTCTGAACACTGCAAAGCTTTATCGAAAGAAATTTTAAAAAGATATAAATAAGTGAAAGCATCGCATGCTCATGGATTGGAAAACTTAATATTGTTAAAATGGCAATACTACCCAAATTGATCTACAGATTCAAAGTAATCCCTATCATATTTCCAAATTCTATCTTTGCAGAAATTGACAAACTGATTCTAAGATTCATACAGAAATGGAAGAGACCTGGAATAGCCAAAACAAACATAAAAAGAGGAATAAATTAGGAGAGCTCACACTTTCTCGTTTCAAAACTTACTACAAACCAAGGTTAATCAAGACAGTGTGGTACAGGCACAAGGATAAATATATAGATCAGTGGAATGGAATTGGGTGTATAGAAATAAACCCATATATGTATATATGGTCAACTGGTCTTTGACAAGATGCCAAAAGACCATTCAATGGGGAAAGAATAGTCTTTTCAACAAGTGCTGGGACAACTAGATATCCTCATGCAAAAGAATGAAGTTGGAACTTCACATCAGACACAAAAATGAACTCAAATTGAATTGAAGACTGAAATTTAAAAGCTAAATCTATAAAACTATTAGAAGTAAGCTTAGGGGTAAATCTGGATAACTTAAGATTTGACAATGGATTTTTAGATATGACACCCAAAAGCACAAGCAATAAAAGGAAAAATAGATAACTTGAACTTCGTCAAAATTAAAATATTCTATACTTTACAGGACACTATAAAGAAAGTGAAAAGGCAACCAACAATATGGGAGAAAATATTTACAAATTATATATCTGAGAAAAGACTTGTATCTAGAATATATAAAGAACTTTTACAACTCAATAATAAAAAGAAAATAATACAATTTAAAAATGGGCAAAGGATCTGAATAAACATTTATTCAGAGAAGATATACAAATGGCCAATAGCCACATGTAAAGATACTCAACATCATTAGTAATCAAGGAAAAGCAAGTAAAACCCACAATCAGATACCTCTTCATATCCACTGGGATAGCTATAACAAAAAAACTCAGATAATAACAGGTATTGGTGAGTGTGTGGAGAAATCTGAACCCTTATATATTCCTGGTGGAAATGTGAATGGTGCAGTCACTTTGACAAACAGTCTGGCAGTTGCTTAAATGGATAAACAGAGGTACCATGTGACCAAGGAATTCTGCTTCTAGATATATACCCAAGAGAAATAAAAACATATGTCTACAGAAAACTTTTATATAAATGTTTCCAGCAGAATTATTTATAATATCCACAACTGGAAATAGTCCATATGTTTTTCCCCTGATGAATGGATAAACAAAAAGTGGTATGTACACGTAATATAATATTATGCAGCCATAAAAAGGAATGAAGTACTGATACACACCACAGCATGACTGAACCTTGAAAACATTATGCAAAGTGAATCTAATAACAAAAGAGCACATATTATTAAGATTTTATTTTTATGAAATGCCCAGAATAGGCAAATCTATAGAGACAAAAAGTAGATGAGTGGTGGTTTATGACTGGGGGGATTGAGAATGGGGGAGGTGATAGCTAAAGGGTACAAAGTTTCTTTTTGAGGTGATGAAATGTTCTAAGCTTGACTGTGGTGATGGTTGTGCATATCTGTAAATATATTAAAAATCATTGAATTATGCACCTTAAATTGGTGAATTGCATGGTATATTAATAATATTTCAGCAAAATTACTATTTTTAAAAAAAACTTCGTAAGGTTTTGTTTGCTTGTTTGTTTTTAGTTCCCATTTATAAGTGAGGACATGTGGTATTTCTCTTTCTGTGCCTGGTTTATTTCACTTAATTTTTTCTAAGTTCATCCATGTTCCTATGAATGGCAGGATTTCATTCTTTTTTATGGCAGAGTAGTGTTCCATTCTGTAAATATACTACATTTTCCTGAAGCAGTCAACCAACAATGGACATTTAGTTTGGTTCTAACTCTTGGCTATTGTAAAAAGAGCTGCAATAAACATAGGAATACAGGTATCCCTTCAACATGATGATTTACATTCCTTTTGGTATATACCCAGCAGCATAATTGCTGGATTGAATGGCAGTTCTATCTGTAGTTGTCTGAGGAATCTCCATGCCATTTTCCATAATGGCTGCACCAACATACAGTCCCATCAACAGTGTAGGGGGGGTTCCTCTTTTGCCACATCATTGCCAGGGTTTGTTATTCTCTGTCTTTTTGATACCAGCCAATCTGACTAGAGTGAGATGATATCTCAATGTGGTTTTGATTTACATTTCCCTGATGCTGGGTGATGTTGAGCATTTTTTCATGTCTCTGTTGACCACTTGTATATCTTCCTTTGCCCATTTTTTAATTGGGTTATTTGTTTTTATTAAGTTATTTGAGTTCCCTGTATTTCCTGGCTATTAATTCTTTTTCAGATGCAGAGTTGGCAAATATTTTCTCCCACTCTGTATGTTGTCTTTTCCCTCTGTTGTTTCTTTTGATGTGCAGAAGCTTTTTAGTTTGATCTAATCCCATTTGTTTATCTTTCCTTTTGTTCCCTGTGCTTTTGGAGTCTTATTCATAAAGTCTTTGCCCAGTCCTACTTCCCGAAGTGTTTCCCCTCTGTTTTCCTTTAGCAATTTTATCGTTTCACGTCTTATTCTTAAGTCTTTAATCCACTTTGAGTTGATTTTGTTATATGGTGAAAGGTATGGATCTAGTTTCATTATTCTACATATGGATGTCCAGTTTTCATAGCACCATTTACTGAAGAGGGAGTCTTTTCTCCAGTGTAAAGACTTCTTGGGGTCTTTGTTGAAGATCAGTTGGCTGTAAGTATGTGGGTTGATTTCTGGGTGCTCTATTCTGTTCCATTGGTACATGTGCCTGTTTTTATGCCAGTACCATGCTGTTTTGATTAAACAAATGCTTAATTTGTTTGGAGTATAATTTGAAATCACATAATGTTATTCCTCTGGCTTTATTTTTTTTTCTCAGGATTGCTTTGGCTATTCAGGTTCTTTTTGCTCCATATGAGTATTAGGATTGGTTTTTTTCCTATTTATGTGAAGAATGTCATTGGCCTTATAATGGGGATTGCATTGAATCTGTAGATCATTTTGGGTAGTATGGACATTTTCACAAGGCTAATTCTTCCAATCCAAGAGCATAAAATGTTTTCCATCTTTTTGTGTCCTCTCTAATTTCTTTTTTTTTGTCTTTTTTTCGTGTCCGGCAACGGATCGCAACCCTCAGTGTCGTGCCCGTACTGGACCGGGACCGGCAGCGGGATCGCAACCCTCGGTGTTGCGCCCGCACCTCGCTCAGCCAGTGAGCGGGAACCGGTCTGTATGTGGGATCCGAACCCTCGGCGGGAGCGCTGCCGTGCTCCCAAGCGGCGCACTGTAGCAGTGCGCCACCGGGCCGGCCCTGTCCTCTCTAATTTCAACAGTGATTTGTAGTTCTCATTGTAAAGATCTTTCACCTCCTTGGTTAACTTTATTCCTAGGTATTTTATTTTTATTGGTGGCTATTGTAAATAGCTTTCTTGATTTCTTTTCCTGCTAGTTCATTGTTGGATATTAAGATGTTACTGATTTTTGCATGTTGATTTTGTATCCTGAAACTTTACTGCAAGTATTTATAAGCTCTAAGAGTATTTTGTTTAGTCTTTAGGGCTTTTCTATACATTGGATCATGTCATTTCCTAACAGGGACAGTTGGAGTTCATCTTTTCCAATGTGGATGCCCTTTATTTCTTTCTCTTGCCTGATTGCTGTGGCTAGTACTTCCAGTGCTATGTTATATAGGAGTGGTGAGAGTGGGCATCCTTGTCTTCTTCCCCTTGTTAAGGGAAAGGCCTTCAACATTTCCCCATTCAAGATGATAATGGTTGTGGGTTTGTCATATATGCTTTTTACTGTGTGGTGATATTTTCCTTCTACACCTAATTTTCTGAGACTCTTCATCATGAAGGAATGCTGAATTTTGTCAAATGCTTTTCTTGCATCTATTGATATAATCATATGTTTTTTGTCCTTGATTTTGTTGATGTTGTATATTACATTTTTTTGACTTGCATATGTTGAAACATCCTTGCATTGCTGGGATGAATCCCACTTGATCATGGTATATATATATATTTTTTTGATGTGTTGCTGCATTCTATTTGCTAATATTTTATTGAGTATTTTTGCATCTATGTTCATCAAAGATATTGGCCTACAGTTTTCTTTTTTTGTTGTATCTTTGTCTGATTTTGGTACCAGGATGATGCTGGCCTCATAGAATGAGTTTGGGAGGATGTACTCTTTCAATTTTTTGGAATATTTTTGGGGGGGATTGTTATTAATTCTTCTTTAAAGGTTTGTGGAATTCAGCAGTAAAGCCACACAGTCCTGGGCTTTTCGTTGTTGGGAGACTGCTGATTACTGCTTCAATCTTGTGGGTTGGTATTGCTCTGTTCAGGTTTTCTATTTCTTCTTGGTTCAGTCTTGGTAGTTTGTATGTGCCCAGAAATTTGTTCAGTTTCTCCAGGTTTCCAAACTTGTTGGCATAAAATTGTTTTTAGTAGTCTCTAATGATGCTTTGTATTTCTGTGACATTGGTTGTAATGACTCCTTTTTCATTTGTAATTTTGTTTTGTGAGTCTTTTCTTTTTTTAGTTAGCCTGGCTAATGGTTTGTGTATTTTATTTGTCTTCTCAAAAACCAACTTTTTGTGTCATTGATCTTTTGTATCATTTTTTTTTGTCTCTATTTCATTTAGTTCTGCTCTGATCTTAATTATTTCTTTCTTTCTGCTAATTTTGAGATTGAATTGTTCATGTTTTTCTGGTTTTTTGAAGTGTAGTGTTACGTTGTTTATTTGAAATCTTTTTATTTTTTTGATATAAACATTTATTGCAGTAAACTTTTCTCTTAGTACTGCTTTTGCAGTATTCCACAGGTTTTGGTAGGATGTGTCTTATTTTCATTAGTTTTGAGTAATTTTCTGATTTCCTGTTTAATTTCTTCTTGGACTCGTATGTCATTCAGGAGCATGTTGTTTAATTTCCATGTGTTTTAATAGTTTCAAGAGTTTCATTGGTTATTGATTTCTAGTTTTAATTTCTTGTGGTTTGAAAAGATACTTGAAATAATTTCAATTTTTAAAAATTTGTTGAGACTTGATTTATGACCTAATATGTGGTTTATCCTGGAGAATGTTACATGTGCTGATGAGAAAAATGTATATTCTGTAGTTGTTGAGTGAAATGCTCTGTAGACATCTGCCAGGTCAAATTGGTATAAAGTATATTTTAAGTCATCTGTTTCTCTATTGATTTGTTGCCAAGATGATCTTTTCAGTGCTGGAAGAGGAATGTTCAGGTTCCCAACTATTATTATATTTGGGTCTATCTCTTTCTTTAGGTCTAATAGTTTTTGCTCTATATAGCTGGAGGCTCTGATGTTGTGTGCTTATATGTTTATGATTGTTATGTCATCTTGGTGGATTGATCCCTTTGTGATTATATAGTGGCCTTGTCTCTTTTTATGGTTTTTGGTTTAAAGTCTATTTTATCTGATATAAGAATAGCTACTTCTGCTCAGTTTTCATTTCCATTTTCATGGTATTTCTTTTTTCATCCTTTCACTCTTAGTCTGTGTGTGCCTTTAGAGGTGAGGTGAGTCTCTAGAAGATGATATATAATTGGCTCTATTTTTTAAATCCAAACAGATAGACTCTGTCTTTTGATTGGGGAATTTAATCCATGTACATGTAGGGCTATTATTGAAAATTATTTTCTTACTCCTAGCATTTTATCAATTTTTGTTTGAATGTTTTAAATATCTTTTGTTCTTTTCTTCCCCTTTTATTGTTTGTCTTCTGTATTTGTTGTTTCTTTTTTGAGGTGGTTAGATACAATGCCTTTCTCTTTCTTGTTTGCATTTTTGTTCTGCTAGTGGAGTGTATTCTTTCTTGTGTATTCATGGTAGTTATTATTGCATTTTAGATTCCAGATGCAGAACTCCCTTGGAGATAACTTGTAGGACTGGTGAACTCCCACAGTTTTTGTTTGTCTTGGAAGTGCACTATTGCTCCATCATTTCTAAAGGATAGCCTCGCTGTGTGTAGTATTCTTGGCTGGTAATTTTTTTCTTTTTGTGTTTTGAATATAACATCCCATTCTCTTCTGGCATTTAGGATTTCTGTTGAGAAAGATTTCACAAGATATTTCTCTGTGCAATAAATCCTTGATGTTTCTCTGTGTGTCCAAATTTCCTGTTCTTATAAGCACACCAGTCACATTGGATTAGTGCCCACCCTAATGTCCTTATTTTAACTTTATCTCCTTCTTAAAGGCCATGTCTCCAAATACAGTCACATTCTGAGATATTTACATTACATGTAGATTATATACAATTAAATAATAATGTAATTTATATGAATAAACTGAACTCTATTCATTCTTTTGTGAATAGAGCTTTTTATTGCTCTAACTTTTTTACAACAAAAAACTCTGCAATAAAAATTAGTTTATGGTCTCTTATGCACATATGAGAATGTTTCTACAGTATATATACATATAATTGTTGAATTATAAGTTATGTGTCTTCAACTTTCTAGATATTGCCAAATTTCTCTCCAGAGTGGCCTTACCAATTTACACACCTATCATTAATGTGTGAGAACTCCACTTTTTCCATAATCTCCCTGATACTTGGTGTTATAAGACTTGTTTATTTTCCCCAAACTTATGGGTATGGATTGATATCTTGTTTTAAATTGTCTACCTCTGACTACTAATAAAAATGAATATCCTTTCATATGTTTATCAGCCATTCGGAATTCCCACTGTGTTATTTCACTGTTTAGATTCTAAGAAAAAGATTTGTGGGATACACCTATTAATTTTTTTACTAATCTTATGTGTGTATGTGTGTATATGTGTGTGTGTATCCCGTATGTACTAGGAGTCTTTAAAAAGTTCATTAAAAGTACCCTTATATTTATATATTCTCCCAGTCTGTGACTTGTCTTATCTTTATTAAGTTTTTGTGGTAGAAGACTTCAACAAAGAATTTTATTTTATAGTCTGAACTTTTATTTTGCTTAAAATGTTCTCTCTTGTTCTGGTTTATTGTTCCCAAAGATGGGTGTCATTAATCCCTTCTCTCTGTGTTCTGCACATGTTGCTCCACTTATCAGTCTCCTCTAGTGTCTGGGTTGCCCCTGTGACTTTCTTTGATCAACAGAATGCCATGGAAGTGATATAAGAAGTCTGAGACCACCATACTGTGAGGGAGCCCAAGTTATCCATATGGAGATAAAGAGAGAGGTCACATGAAGGAGCTAAAAGGCACCAGTTAAGATTTCTTGGACCTTCCAGCTAGCTCAGCCACCAATCGAATGCAAGTGAGTGCATGACCCCTTATACCACATAAATCAGAAAGTCTCCCAATTGAGACCTGTATAAATCTGTGACCCACAGAATCATGAGGAATAACAAATTGCTGTTTTAAGTAACTATGACTTTGGGTGACTTGTTATACAGCAACAGAAAATTGAAATGCCTATACTGCTGTAATGAAAATATTACCTTGCAGACTGACCAGTTAGCTCAGTTGATTAGTGTGCAGTGTTATAACACCAAAGTAAACGATTCAGATCCCATATCAGACAGGTACTAAAAATAAAAACAAACAAATTTTACATTTTGCATTAAAGTCTTTATTCCACCTAGAATATATTTTCACATATTATGAGGGTTAGAACTTTGAGGTTGTTTTGTTATACCAGTTGTTGAATAATCCATGCTTTCCCCACTGATTTGTAGTATTACCTCTCTCATAGGCAAGTGAAACAATAAAGTGCCCAGAAATAAACTTATGTATACATATAAATGCCATATTTATCTATCCACATGCTTGTACCATACAGTAATAACTACTATAATTTTATAATAGTTATAATATTTAATAGGGCAAGCAACATTTCACTTGTACTCAGATATTCTTCATAGTTCTTTGACAATTTTTATATTAATGTTGGGATTAAATTGTCAAGTTCTCTATAAAATTCTGTTTGAATTTTGATGGGATTGTGTTGAAATTACTCTCTGTGGACGTCTTGCACATATTTGTTATATTTATTTCTATGTATCTAATGAATATTTTTGCTTGTGACTAGACAATTTTTTCAATTGCATTTTTAAATTAGTTCTTAGCAAGGTATAGAAATGCTGTTGATTTTCGTATGCTCATTATATACTGAGCAAACTTGCCCAAATCTTATTAATTCCAATAATTTTATTCAAGTTATTCCTTTATTTCCTATGTAAACAGCAATATCAGAGAGAAATGAGGATAAATATGGTAAAACATGAAATGGAATTACCTTGTACTTTAATTTGCATTTCCTTTCTTATTATCACAGATAAACATCTCTTCCATTCAGGTTTCCTATTCATTCTTCCTCTCTAGGAATTCCTATTTCTTTTTTATATTCTAGCCATTCAGGAATCCTATTCCTATTCCTCTTCTGATGTGAATAGAATTGATCACAGAATTCTCTTTTATGTATATATATATATATGTGTGTGTATGTGGATATATATACATATGTGTATATATATATTTTAATCTATACTGTATTAGAAGTTATGTGTCATTTTACATACTTAATACTGTTTTATGTGCATTTTTCCTTTCTTTGATGTTTTTTGGACATTTATTTGTATTATTAGATTTTGAAATCAGCTTCATTTGATTTCGTTGATCTTTATTTTTCTTTGTTTTCTATTTCAGTCCTTTTGCTCTCCTATTTATTCCATTTTCTCCTCATACTTTCTTTAGGCTTAATTATGTGTTTTTTCTAACTTTCCCATTGTATGCTCAGTTTTATTTTTAAATTATTTTTTATTGAAACATATTGATTGTACATATTGTGGGGTACACCATTGAATATCAATACCTGTGTGCAACGTGTGATGCTCAAAGCAGGATAATTAGTATATTTGCCAGTACACAATGTAATCATTTTTGTGGCCCTTTACCAATTTCTCACTAAACCCCACCCCCTCTCTCTTTCCCACCTCTGGTGGCATCAGTTCTGTTCTCTCATTTTGAAAGCTTGAGATATTATTGTGATTGTTGTATCTTTCTTAATTTCTTTTTTTTATTTCCTTATTTTTATAGCTCCCACTTATGAGTGAGGACATACAGTATTTCTCTTTCTGTGCCTGGCTTATTTCACTTAAAATTTTCTCTAATATCATTCATGTTGCTACAAATGCAGAATTTCATCTTTTTTTAAATGGCAAAGTAGTATTCCACTGAGTATATATACCACATTTTCCTTATTCAGTCATTTTTTGATGGACATTTAGGCGGCTCCAAGTCTTGGCTGTTGAAATAGAGTTGCGATAAAAATGGGAATGCAGATATCCCTTCAACATGATGATTTCCATTTCTTTGGATATACACCCAGCAATGGGATTTCTGGAACACATGGCAGTTTTATCTGTGGTTTTTTGAGGAACCTCCACGCAGTTATCCATAATGGCTGCACTAATTTACAGTCCCACCAACAGTGTAGGAGAGGCCCCCTTTCTCCACATGCTCGTCAGTTTGATAGTCTCAGTCTTTTTGATAATGACCAGTCTAATTTGGGTGGGATGATATATCTCAATGTGGTTTGATTTGCATTTCCCTGATGTTTACTGATGTTGAGCATTTTTTCATGTGTCTGTTGGCTATTTGTATATCTTCTTTTGAGAATTCCTGCAACTTTACTTAAATCATCTATCAATTCTAAGAGGTTTTTTTTTTGGTACAGTCTGTAGGTTTTTCTGTAAATAGGATCATGTCACCTGCAATCAAGGATGGTTTGACTTTGTCTTTTCCAAGCTGGATGCACTTTATTTCTTTCTCTTGTCTGATTGCCCTGGCTAGTGCTTCCAATACTATATTAAATAGTAGTGGTGAGAGTGAGCATCCTTGTCCTGTTCTTGTTCTTAAGGATGACATTGGTGGTGGGTTTGTGGTATATGACTTTTACTGTGTTGAGATACTTTCCTTCTATACCTGATTTCTTGACAGTCTTATCATGAAGGGATGTTGAATTTTGTCAAGTGCTTTTTCCACATCTACTTATATAATCCTATGGTTTTACATCCTTGATTTTTTTTGATGTGGTATATCACATTTATTGATTTATATATGTTAAACTACCCTTGCATCTCTAGGATGAATCCCACTTGATCATGGTGTATAATTTCTTTGATGTGTTGCTGTATTCTGTTTGCTAATATTTTGTTGAGGATTTTTGTTTCTATGTTCTTCAGAGATATTGGCCTGTTGAATCTTTGGCTGGTTTTTGTATCAGAGTGATGCCAGCCTCATAGAATGAGTTAGAGATAATGGCCTTTGTTTTAATTTTTTGGAATAGTTTGAAGAGAATGGGTTGTAATTCCTCTTTAAAAGTACAGTAGAATTCAATGGTAAAGCCATCCAGTCCAAGGGCTTTCTTTATTAGAAGTCTGCTGAATACTGCTTCAATCTCATTGCTTGTTATTGGTCTTTCAGGATTTCTATTTCCTCTTGGTTCAGTCTTGGTAGTTTATATGTGTTCAGAAATTTATCCATTTCCTCCAGGTTTTCAAATTTGTTGATATAAAGTTGTTTGTAATAGTCTTTAATGATTCTTTATATTTCTGTGATATTGGTTTTAATATCTTCTTTTTAATTTCTGATTTTTGTTACGTGGATCTTCTCTATTTTTTTCTTAGTTAACCTAGCTAAAGGTTTGTCTATCTTCTCACAAAATCAACTTTTGTTTCATTGATTTTTTGTATCATTTTTGAGTCTTTATCTCATTTGTTTCTACTCTGAATTTGATTATGTCTTTCCATCTCTTAGTTTTGATATTGGATTTTTCTTGCTTTCTTAGTCCTTTGAAGTGTGGTGTTGGGTTGTTTATTTAAAATCTTTCTATTTTTTAATGTAAGTTTATTGCAGTAAATGTCACTCTTAGTACTGTTTTTGCAGTATCCCATAGGTTTTGGTATAATGTGTCTTTATTTTCATTAGTTTCAAGAATTTTTTTGAATTCCTGTTTGATTTCTTCTTGGACTCATAGGTTGTTCAGGAGTATGTCATTTGTTTTTCATATGTTTGTATATTTTCCAGAGTTTTTCTTGTTATTGATTTCCAGTTTTAATCATTATGGTCTTAAAAGATACTAGAATTGATATCAATTTTAAAAAGTTTGTTGAGACTTGGTTTGTGACCTAACATGTAGTCTATCCTGGAGAATGTTCCATGTGTTGATGAGACGAATGTATATTCTGTAGTTGTTGATGAAATGTTCCATTGATATCTGTCAAGTCCAGTTGGTCTAAAATGTAGTTTAAGTCCTATGTTGATTTGTTGCCTAAATGATCTGTCCAATGCTGAGAGAAGGGTGTTCAGGTCCCCAACTATTATCATATTTGGGTAAATCTCTTTTTTTAGGTCTAATAGTACTTTATATATCTGGGGCTCTGGTGCAGGGTGCATGTACATTTATGATTGTTATGTCTTCTTGCTGGGTATATTCCTTTATCTTTATAAAGTGATTTTAATTGCCTCTTTTTATACTTTTCGGTTGAAAGTCTGTTTTATGTTATAAGAATAGCTACTTCTGCTCATTTTTGGTTTCCATTTGCATAATATATCATTTTAAATCCTTTCACTATTAGTTTGTGTGTGTCCTTGCAGGTTAGGTGAGTATCTTGTAGATAGCACATACGTGGGCTTAACTTTTTAATTCAAACAGTCAGTCTGTGTCTTTTGAGTGGGAAATATAATCCATTTATATTTAGTGTTGTTATTGAAAGGTATTGTCTTACCCCTGGCTTTTTATTGATTTTCATTAAGATGTTTTAAATATCTTTTGTTCCTTTCTTCCACTTTTATTGTTTATCTTCAGTGTTTTATGCTTTTTGGATGTGGTAAGATATTGTTTCTTTCTCTTTCTCATTTGCATTTTTGTTCTACCAGTGTGTTTTTTCTTCCTTGTGTATTCATGGTGTTAGTTATCATTTTTAGAATTCTAAATGCAGGACTCCATTGAGGGCTGATTGTGTGGTGGTGAGCTCCCACAGTCTTTGTTTGTCTGCAAAATATACTATTTCTCCTTCATTTGTGAAGGATAGCCTTGATGGGTATAGTATTATTGGCTGGTAGTTTTTTCTTTTAGTATTTTGAATATATCATCCCATTCTCTTCTGGCCTGTAGAGTTTCTGTTGAGAAGACTGCTGTTAGTCTGATGAGGATTCCTTTATAGTTGGCTTAATATTTTTGTCTTACAGCTTTTAGGATTATCTCCTTGTCTTTGAGTTTTTCCAGTCTTACTATGTGTCTCACAGAGGACCTTTTTGAACTGAATCTGTTTAGGGATCTTTGAGCCTCCTGGATCTGAAGGTCTATGCCTCTCCTTATACCTGGAAAATTTTCTGCCAGTATGTCATCGAGTATGCTTTCAATGCCTTTTCCTTTCTCCTCCCATTCCAGAACAGCCAAGATTCAGATGTTTGTGCACTGAAAGTTGTCCATTAGCTCTTTTAGATTTTCTTCATTTTTTAAAAAATTCTTTTTTCTTATTTTTGTCCACCTGGGTTTTTTTTTCTTCAGGAAGATATTAAGTATTCATTGGCAGGAGAATGGGTAAGTAAATCAC
Source organism: Galeopterus variegatus (assembly GCF_000696425.1). Lineage (NCBI taxonomy): Eukaryota > Metazoa > Chordata > Mammalia > Dermoptera > Cynocephalidae > Galeopterus > Galeopterus variegatus. Next base: position 23,721 of record NW_007732503.1, on the reverse strand, counting down.
AATATTTTCACACAGCACAAGAGTTAAAATAAGTACATTATATATAGCAACACAGGTATACCTTGACAAACATTTGCAGAATGATAAATGCATCATGATACTATTTGTATAACATTTTAAAATATGTAGATTAAGGCTGTAAATTATTTTTGGATATATGCACATGCAATAAAGTTAAAAGTTCTGATTGGAATGATAAAAATAGATTCCAGATAATGGTTGCTTCTGTGAGAGGAAGGGAAGAAAATAGGGTTGGGGAATGTATTCCAGCTCTGTTTCTTTATAGAAATCTGAAACAAATAAAACAAAATGTTAATATATTACAAAGCTAGATGGTGGATACCTGGGTGTTTGTTTTATATTTGCTATGCTGTTTTTCATGCTTGATATATTTAATTTAAAACGTTTTAACTACATTTCTTTGGAATTATTTCCATTCCCCACTGGCTTGTACTATGAAATCAGAGTTGTAGGTTCTGTCAGATATAATCCAGAAACACAGAAAGGTAGCAAACCATCGTGCATCTAATATTTAAGGGGAATCAACTTTCTCATAAGATATTAATGTTCAAAATTTAACATTAATATGAGGGGTTTTCAAAAAGTTTGTGGATATTTTTGAATTACCTTTTAATTTCATTTTTCTACAAACTTTTTGAAGTACCTTTGTATTTTCCTGTACACCAAATAAGGTATAAAATTTACATGCTAAAAGTAAAATGCACTTTATATATAATCTTAAACTCTGGAACCGACTGCATGCCTTAATGGTATTTTGAATATTAATGCCTTAACACTTCTAAATCACATATTGATTTATTAGGAAACATTCCCTCTTTATATTGTTTTTTTATTTGTTTACTAATTTTTTTTTTACATTCTATTATGTTGTTGTGGAGCAGTTGGGGGGAGGGGAGAAGAGAAGGGGTGAGGAAATAGGATGGGAGAAGGAGGAAGGAGGAAGAGCAGGGTTGAGGCCTGTGGCACCCCCTTCATTCCTGCAGGAGAGACCAGGGGACTTCCAGTGGTGTCTTGGTCATTGCTGGGCTGGATGCAAATGTCAGGAGTATGTGGCTGAAACCCTTACCCTACCACTGCCCCAGCTTGGGAGCCCAGAGTGCTTCTTGTGGTGGCTTGGTTGTTGTCTCTGGGCTGGTTGCAGATGCCAGGGGGCATGGCTGAGGCCCTTGGTCCCCCACAGCTCCTGCTTGGGAGAGCCTGGGGTGCTTCCTGTGGCAGCTCAGTGGTCATTGCTGGGCTGGTTACAGGTGTCAAGGGGCATGGCTGAGGCCCCCAATGTTCCCTCCTCCATGGCTTCATAGCCCAGGGGAATTCTAGTCCTTCTAGGTTTTATAGATGTTCTTTGGTGATGTGAGACCTTTACTAGTTAATATCAAACTTTGTTCTGTGGGTATTTTGTTTTTTCTTCCAGTTCTGTGTTGGATTATTTGCTGTGCCTATCACTTAAACTCTGCACTGGAACTAATTTGTTGTCCTTTGCTTGATTTTAAAATGGGACAACTTCTATGTGGCAGCACTTGAGCTCTGCAGTTGAGCTGAATTGTTGCTTTGCTGCCAATTCTCTGGGGAAGGCTTTTTGTGCAGCTCAGGTTTTAATGGTTGACTTTATAGGCCCTTCCAGCTCTCATGAGATCCAGTATACCTGGGTTGTGCAGAAACTCTGGTGCGGGCCTGAGTCTTTTCAGCAAACATCACCCCCTGCAGTTCTATATTCCTGACCAGTCTCCACTGAGTGGTCCTGTGCTGATCAGTGGGCAGATTAGCTGTCCATGCTATGCCCCAGTGTTCTCTGGTGTGCCCATCTTCCCCGCTGCCCACACTCCAAACACTTACCATGGGTCAGGCCATGTGCCAGTCCCTTCTGATGACTCACCAGCCTCTGAGTGGCTCCTTTTTTTCAGTTGTTGTGGCTTCTTGCTCCTATGTGGGCTCACGGGAACCCTATTAGAAGTCTTGCTGGCCTGGGGTTCACCAAGGCCCTCTTCTCCCCTGCTGCCCCCAAGGAAGTTCATCCAAAGGGCACAGCTGTGGCTTTTGCCAGCTCCTGCTCCCTATACTCACCAACTCAGGCCTTAAAGTGGTCAGAGCTCAAAACAGTCAGAGCAGTTCTTTCTTTCTCTCATCATGGCTTCTCCTGCCTTCATGCACTCAGTAGTTCTGTTCTCCTCTTCCCCTAATCTCTAGCAGCCCCTGCTTGGCTGTCCTTGCTTTTTAATAGTTGTTAAACAGTTGATTTGTGGGAGAGAGTGATGCTGGCAACTGTCTATTCTGCCATCTTGACTAGAAGCTTCCACCTGTGTTATTTTGAAAAGACCATCTTCAGGATCAGAAATTCTTTCTTCTGCTTGTTCTAGCCTGCTGCTTAAGCTCTTGGTTGTGTTTTATATTTTGCTGAATGAATCACTCAGCTCCAGGAGTTCTGCTACATTATTTTTTATGGTATTAATCGCTGTAAATTTTGTCCTTCATATCCTTGATAGCTTTTCTCATTTTGTTGTGTCTTCTGAGTCTTCTTGCAGTCCCTAAGTTTTCTTAAGATTGTTGCTCAGAATTCCTTTTCAATCATTACAAGGGTTTCTTGCTCTATGAAGTCTGGTATTTAAGAATTATTGTGTTCCTTCAGTGGACTCATATTTTCTTTCTTTCTTTTTTCTTTCTAGTATCTCTATGTTGATTTCTGGTCACCTGGTAAGCCAGTTACTTCTTCTATTACTCCAGAGTGGGCTTTGAGGAGAGAGACTTCCTCCTGTAGATGTGTTTTATATTGACTAGTGAGTAGGGTGTTTTAGTACTGGTTCTAGGTAGACACAATAGTGTAGTCTCTATGTGGGTACTTTGGCCATATTCACTGTTGGAGCTGTGTGTGAGTGCTTTCATGGCCTAGGCATTGGGGAACATACTGATTCCTTGCTTAGGTTAGTGACACTGTGTTGTGTTGTCAAGACTGTTGGTGAGTTCTTGAGTTCTTGGGAGAAGCACCTGGGTGCCCTGTCACTCTTTGGCTGGACTGGATGACCATTGGCAGGATTGTTGACACCCTAGCTAGCATCACATGACTTCAATGGGTGCACTGGGGTGTACTGGAGCTCCTCAGTTTGAATGGGTTTCTTTTTCTTCTTTCTTACAGGCAGATATTCCTCCTGGGTCCCTGCTTTCCCCATATTGGGGATGGATTGGTGGTGGTTGGGTATTTTATTTCTTACTCTATTTTGATATCCCGGGTTTCTGCACTCTCCATGGGTTCCATGTGTGTCTCTCCCCAGATCAAGGCAGCTGCATGTGTTGCACATGTACCTCCCACCCCTTGTGCACTACTGCAGTGGATAGCATAATTCCATCTATGGTTTGGGCCACTGAGTCACAGGTTCACACTTGCTCACCTCTTTCCCCAGGCTTTGCTGGTGACCCTCCTTGTGTCACTGCACTTGAGTGGTATGGCATCAGTGGCTGCTGTGGCTGTGGTGGCTGCTACTGTGGTGGTGGGCTTTTTTGTGGTGGCAGTGGTAGCAGGATGCCCTTGTGGTGATGGTGGTAGTGGTGGTGGCTGTGGCAGACCACTTACATGATGGCAGTGTCTGTAGCAGTGGCTGCTTGTGCAACTGTGCCTTGTGCTCCTGCTGTTGGCAGGAACTGCTCTCAGCTCCTGAGGTCCCTTCACTCCTGCTAGCTGTAGGTGGGGGCTGCCCTAGGCTTCAGACATCCCCATCCTCCCTCATTTAATATTTTAAACAATGAATTTAACCTACTGATTTTTTGTAACTTCCATTTTATCTGTATGTATCTTCCAAAATGTGATATGTCATTCTTTTGTTGAAGTTCACTTTTAAACAGTTAAAAATCTCTATTATTTCTCTTTAACCATAAAATCCTTAGTCCTTGGTTTTTTAAAAAATTCTATACTCTTTAAAAAATTCTAGAATTCTATGTTTTTAACACCCTTAAAAAATCTGTCATTTGATTATCTGTGACCCACATTTGCAGCTAATAAAAAGTAACTGGAAATTAAGTGAATTAAATTTGTTATATTAGTAATTCTCAGTGGCCACAGGTAGGGCTCTTCTGCTTGCTTTAATCTTCCTACTGCTTTAACTGGGACAATAATAACATATAACAGTTTTTCTAGCAATAATTTCAAACAATCAAATATTTCTGGTAAACAGAGTGAGTGTAAGTGCACAGAAACAATATTATACAGCTCATAACTTGAGAAAATAAATAACTCTGTAAGCATCCTAAAAGGAAAACTTTTAAGTTCTGTCCCATAATACCAAAAGGACACTAGATATAGCCAATTCTTCATTTTTTAGGAGGAATTGTTAAGCCACTCAAGGGAGTAGAACTACTTTTGATTTTTAAGAAGTTTTTTCTTGTTTTTGAATTTAATTGCATTGTAGTTCGGAAATGTGATATGGAAAATACTATTCCTCACACTTTTTAAGATTTCTTTTATGGCATAGTGTTTGGTCAATTTTTGTGATTGCACTAAGTATAATCAAAACTTTAAGTTTTTTTCCAAGATGGCCACTACAGAGGTCTGGCACTAGTCCTTTTCCCATAAAAGGAGACCAAAACAACAGACAAGCAAATATATTTTGACTGGAACCTGAGGAAACATGGTACAGAACACCAGGAGAGTAAGGAGATTCTTGTAGAGTGTGGATGAAGGGAATGGCACCATAGACAGCAGAATAGGGCAGCCAGCCTCAGCCCAGCCACAGGGTCCAGCCCAGAACCAGAGAGAAGGTAAGCTGGAAAAGACCCCAGCTGTGCCCACTGCCACCACAAACACCAGCAATCCCTGCCTTGGGGGAGTCCCCCCAGCCTTTTTGAGACCAACATAAAAACTCACCCAGCACTCGCTCCCCACCAGGTAAGCAGGCAGACCTACTGAGTGGAAGATCTGCTGGAGTTCAGGGGTTCCCCACATTCATGGCCCACTTTGCATGGACCATGGTAGCTGAGCTCAGGGGTGCCTGTGCAGCCCATGACTAGCCCAGTGGAGGCCCCATTTCCCACTAGGACCCTCCGCACACTTGCTCAGGTTCTGGCATCCCAGCTATTTGGGGCCTGGATCCCAGTGCTGTACCCAGCCAGCCTGGGTCCCTTTGTTTGGAGGGGCAACCTGCATTCTGTGGAGCACACTTGGGTGCTGGCAGGGTCAGGGCGCAGGCTGCCTAGAGCCTAGGACAGAGAAAGTGACTGAAACCCTAGCACCTGAACTCACTCAACACCCCTACCCCCCCAGGGAGCAGGCAGAGTAGCAGAGAGGAAAATCTGATGGAGTACAGCTCCTCCTCAAATTTGCAATCCACCTCACATGGCTTGTGGAGGCTGAGCACATCGGTGCACACACAGCCCATGACTAGCCCAGCAGAGGCCCTCCCTCCCACTGGGATCCTCTACAATCCCTTCTGGGCACCAGCATCCCAGCTATTTGGAGCCTGGACCCTGGCACTAGACCCAGCCAGCCTGGGTCCCTGTGTCTGGAGGTGTAAGACCGGCCCAAAAGCACGAATCTTAACTTGATGGGAAGGCTCATCTCGCAAAGACCAGGAGGCAGAGAGATCGATGCAAAAGCAAGAGGTTTTTATTTCTGGCATGCTTGAGGTCGCCCCATTTTCAGGACAGGAGCAGCCCTGAATTCACAATGCAAGCAGCTTTTATACAGTTTTTTTGAATGGATATTGTGATAGGATCATCTGTTGGTTATCTGTGGCGCTTTTAGATTTACAGGTGGGCATCAGTTGGCG
>NW_007732503.1:1412-17209 GCF_000696425.1 Galeopterus variegatus | reverse complement strand
CTGCCTGCATTTGGCAGCATGCACTCGGGAACCAGTGGAGTCAGTGAACAGCCTACCTGGAGCCTGGGGCAGACAGAGTGACTGAAACCCCAACTTCTTTTTTTGCCTTTTTTCGTGTCCGGCAACAGACCGCAACCCTCAGTGTCGCGCCTGTACCGGACCGGGACCGGCAACGGGATCGCAACCCTTGGTGCTGCGCCCTCCCCTCGCTCAGCCAGTGAGCGGGAACTGGTCTGTATGTGGGATCCGAACCCTTGGCGGGAGCGCCACCGTGCTCCCAAGTGGCACACTGTAGCAGTGTGCCACCAGCCGACCCCTGAAACCCCAACTTCTGAACTCAGCACCCTCTCCCCAAGGCAGTCCTGTATAGTGCTGCTGTGCTTGGCTGCACCCTTGCAGGCTCACATTGGTCTCAACAGAGATTGGGTAGAAGCTTTCTCTTCCTATAGCATGCCTCCAGATTGCTGCTGGGTCCTGCATCTTTTACATAGGCTTGCTCCAGGCTCAACAGTTGAGCCAGAGACCCTCTACAGAGCTCCCAGGACATGTTGCTTTAATGTGTATCTTCCCCCAGACCAACAGCAGACCAGGTAGGGTTTCTGATGCCCCAAGGCAGGCTTCTACAGAGCTGCTGGCCTTGGCTGCATTCTTACATGCTTGTGTCAGGCTCAACAGCTGATTAGGTGGCCACCTTTCAGAGATGCCAGGCCCTGCAACAGCTGTGTACACTGTAAGAAAATAATCTAAGTGATTCATTTTCAGAAATAATTCAGGCCCAGCCCAAAAGTTGTCTGACTGGTCCAGCCCATTCCTGGGGGGTTACTGAATAGATAAAGTTGTCCTTGAGATGGTAATGAGTTAATAGCCCTTTATTGTTCTCTTCATTTCCTAATGTTTCTCCTTTTACAAGGTTTTGGGTGGGCTTTTTTCATGGGCTTGTCCTGAGCCCTCAGACAAAGAAATTTCCTTCAAGGGTGTACTCTTAGAAGTCATCTGGGAAGATTGTGCACCCCCACCAATGAGAAGGCCGAGGCAGGGACTTGTGCACTAGGGAATAAATTGCTTGTTGCAGCCCTTTTCTGTGTGCCTGCCCATCAGACTTCCAAACCTTGCAAGGCCATAATTAAAGTCTCGCTTTGCTGTACCTCATGTCTCTGTGTCTATCCTTTGGCCTTGGATGGGTGAGGGTGTTTCTCACATACATCTACTCCCAAACCAACAGCTGACTAGGTAGCAGATTTTCCTCCCTACAGCACCCCTCTAGAAAGCTGCTGGGTTCTGCAGCACCCACATGGGCTTGCTCCAGCCTCAACAGCTGAGCCAGTGACCCTCTATAGACCTATCAGGGATTGCTTCAACAGTATACACTTAAACACTGACTGACAGCAGATCACCCACTGATAGAGTTTGGATGTGTTGTCCCCAACAAAACTCATGTGGAAATCTGATCCCCAATGTGGCAGTGTTGGAAACTGATTGAGTAATGGGGGCAGATCCCTCATGAATGGATTAGTGCTCTCCCTAGGTGGGGGGAGTAATGTGTGAGTTCTTGCTCTATTAGTTCCTGTGAGAGCTGGTTGTTTATAGGACATTGGCACCTCCTCTCTCTCTGTTGCTTCCTCTCACCATGTGATCTGCCTGTACCCACCAGCTGCCTGCCACTTTCCCCCATGAGTAGAATCAGCCTGAGGCCCATGCCAGATGTAGCTGTCCCAGAATCATAAGCCAAATAAACCTCTGTTCTTTATAATTTATCCAGTCTCAGGTATTTCTGTTATAGCAACACAAAACAGACTAATACACCCACCCCAATAAGAAATTGCCAATGGCCCCTCCACCTATGCCACAAAAAAAACACCCACTGATAACTCTAAGACTGAATACAGTTGAAGAGGTCAAAGGCTGCATACTACACTCACCCAGATCCAAACTTAAAATGTCTGATTGGACTGCTAATATAGAATACTTTTACAAAAGAGAGTCACCCCCTTCAAAACCCACTCTGAGAATTAAGAGAAATGACTACACCACCAGATGCCCAGACATCAATTTAGAGATATGAGAAGCATGAAAAAACAAGGAAGCTTGGCTCCCCCAGAAGAAGACCATAATTCTCCAATAACAGACCCCATACAACAGGAAATAGATGAATTACCTGAGAAGGAATCCTTAACACTAAAGGGCAATACTAAGGAAACTCAAAATGATGGATAAAAAAATAGAAATCACAATGAAGTGGAAAAGAAATTTGAGGACATGTATGAGAAATTCAACAAAGAGATTGAAGCAATTAAAAAAAAAATCAAGCAGAAATCCTGGAACTGAAGAATTCATTCCAAGAAATAAAAAGTACAACTGAAAGCATAAAGAGCACACTATAAGAAGCAGAAGAAAGAATCTCTGAACTAGAAGACAGGCTTTTTGAATTAACACAGTTGCACCAAAAAAAAAAAAAAAAAAAAAAAAAAAAAGAAAAGAAAAGAAAAGAATAATTAAAAAAAATAAAGCAAACCCATGAAATCTTTCTGAAAATCTTAAGCATAGAAACATCTATATTGTAGGTGTATAGGAAGGAGAAGAGAAGGGAAAAGGCTTTGAAAGTCTATTTAATGAAACAATAGCTGAAAACTTCCCAAGTGTTAAGAGAGAGATAGTCTTACTGATCCAAGAAGCTCAAAGATCACCAAACAAATTCAACTGAAGAAGGACCTCCCCAAGACACATTGTAGTCAAACAATCAAAAGTCAAAGACAAAGAAAATTCTAAAAACAGCAAGAGAAAAGCTTCAAATCACCTATAAGGGAGTACCCATCAGGCTAACAGCAGTCTTCTCAACAGAAACCCTACAGGCCAGGAGAGACTGCGATGACATATTCAAAGTGTTAAAAGAAAAAAATTGCCAGCCAGGAATATTATATCCATTAAAGCTTTCCTTCAAAAAAGGAAAAATAGGAGAAATAATATCTTTCCCAGACAAACAGAAACTGTGGGAATTCATCACCACAACACTGACACTTCAGCAAATACTCAAAGGAATCAAATGAGAATCTGGAATCAAATGAGTGCTACATCTGGAATCAAAGAGTACTACAAATAAAATGAGTACTACATCTGGAATCAAAAGAGAGATGCAGGTCACCATAAATACATGAGAAAGAATAAAAACCCTTAGTAGAACAGATACACAAATGAGAAAGAAAATGTATTTTATTGCTAGATAAAAACACCCAGCAGCAAAGATAAACAATAAAAGGGAAAGAAATGAAGATAGGAAATATAAAACAACTACAGAGGAATTAACAAATGGCAGGAGTAAGGCAGTACCTTTCAATAACCGCTATGAATATAAATAGACTAAATTCCTCAATTAAATGATATAGACTGACTGAGTGGTTTAAAAAACTAGACACAACTATATGATGCCTGCAAGAAGCTCACTTCACCAATAAAGACACATATAGACTAATATTGGAGGGATAGAAAAAGTCATTTCATGCAAATGGAAACAAATAACGAGCAGGAGTGGCCATACTTATAGCAGATAACATAGATGTCAAACAAAGAACTATAAATAGAAACAATGATGGACATTATATAATGATAGAAGGATCATTACAGCAAGAAGATATAACAAACTTAAATATATATGCACCCAATATCAGAGTATACAGATATATAAAGCAACTGTTTTTGGATCTAAGGGTAGAAATAGACCCCAACAAAGTAATGGTTGGGGACTTTAACATGCCACTCTCAGAACTGGACACATCATCTAGATAATGAGCCAGCAGAGAAATATTGGATTTAAACAGAACCTTAGACCAAAGGGACTTCACAGACATACACAGAACATTTTATTCAACAATGACAGAATATATGTTCTTCTCATCAGCAAACAGGTCATTTTCCAGGATAGACCACATGTTAAGTCACAAATTAAGTCTCAACAAATTTAAAAAGATTGAATTAATTTCAAGTATATATTCAGACCACAGTGGAATAAAATGAAAAGTTAACAATAAACAAAACTTCAGAAACTATACAAATTCATGGAAATTAAACAACATGCCTTGAATGACCAGTGGGTCAAAGAAGAAATAAGGCAGTAAATCAAAAAATTCATTGAAACAAATTAAAATACAGGTACAACTTACCAAAATCTATGGGATAGTGAAAAATCAGTACTAAGAGGGAAGTCCATTGCAATAACTGCTTGCATCAAAAGAACAGGCAGACTTCAAATAAACAACCTAACATTAAACCTCAAAGAACTAGAAAAACAAGAGCAATTTAATACCAAAACTAGTGGACAGATAGAAATAATTAAGGTCAGAACACAACTAAATGAAATAGAAACCAAAAGAATGATACCCCCCGCAAAAAAAAAAATCAATAAAACAAAATTTGGGGATGTTTTTGAAAGGGTAAACAAGATAGACAAGCCATTGGCCAGACTAACTAAAAAAAGGAAAGACCCATATAAAAAATATCAGAATTGAAAAAGGAGAAATTACAACTGATACCACAGAAATACAAAGAATCATTAGGGACTATTATGAACAACTATACACCAACAAATTCGAAAACCTGGAGGAAATGGATAAATTTCCGGACACATACAAACTACTAAGACTGAACCAAGAAGAAATACAAAACCTGAACAGACCAATAACATATAGTGATATTGAAGCAATAATCATCAGTCTCCCAACAAAAGAACTCCCAGGACAAAATGGCTTCACTGCTGAATTCTACCAAAACTTTAAAGAGGAATTAACACCAATCTTTCTCAAACTATTCCAAAAAACTGAAACAGAGACTATTCTCCCAAATTCATTCTACAAGTCCAGCAACACCTTGATACCAAAACCAGACAAAGACACAACAAAAAAGAGAAAGCTACAGGCTAATATCTTTGATGAACATAGACACAAAAATCTTTAACAAGTTAACAGCAAACACAATACAATAGCCCATGAAAAAGATTATAGATCATGAGCAAGTCAGATTCATATCAGGGATGCAAGGATGGTTCAACATATGCAAATCAATAAATGTGACAAGCCACATCAACAAAAGCAAGGACAAAAACCATATGATTATCTCAATAGATGCAGAAAAAGCATTTGAGAAAATTCAACACTGCTTCATGATAAAGTCTCTCAACAAATTAGGAATAGAAAGAAAACATATCGACACAATAAAAGCCATATATGACAAACCCACAGCCAGCATCATACTGAATGGGGAAAAACTGAGAGCTTTTTCTTTAAGAACAGGAACAAGACAAGGATTCCCACTCTCACCACTCCTATTCAACACAATATTGGAAGTATTAGCCATAGCAATTAGGACAGAAAAAGAAATAAAGGGCATGCAAGTTGGAAAAGATGAAGTCAAATTGTCACTGTTCACAGATGACATAATCCTATATGTAGAAAAACTACTAACTTCTACCAAAAAATTCCTGGAGCTGATAAAAAAATTGAATGAAGTTGCAGGATACAAAATCAATACACAACAATCAGTAGCATTTTTATACACCAACAATGAGCAAGCAGAAAAAGGAGTCAAGAAAGCAATCAAACTTACAATAGCTACCAAAAGAATAAAATACCTAGGAGTAAATTCAACCAAAGAGTTGGAAGATCTCTACAATGAGAACTAAAAAATTCTGCTGAAGGAAATTAACAAGGACACCAAAGGATGGAAATACATTCCTTGTTCATGGATTGGGAGAATGACCACTGTGAAAATGTCCATACTGCCAAAAGTGATTTACAGGTTCAGTGCAATCCCCATCAAAATACCAATGACATTCTTCACAGAAATAGAAAAAACAATCTTAAAATTCATATGGAATAACAAAAGACACTGAATAGCCAAAGCTATCCTGAGCAAAAGTAAAAAAAAAAAAATAATAATAATTAATAATTGGAGGCACTATACTACCTGATTTCAAATTATACTACAAAGCTATAGTAACAAAAACAGCATGGTACTGGCATAAAAACAGACCCATGAACCAATGGAACAGAATAAAGAACCCAGAAATTAACGCAGATGCTTACACCCAACTGATCTTTGACAAAGGCACCAGGAACATACATTGGGGAAAAGACAGCAAATGGTGCTGGGAAAAGTGTATATCTACATGTAGAAGAATGAAACTAGACCCATACTTCTCACTATACAACAAAATCAACTCAAAATGGATTAAAGGCAAGTATAAGACCTGAAGCTATAAAATTCCTAGAAGAAAACATAAGGGAAACACTTCAGGATGTAGGCTTGGACAAAGACTTTATGAATAAGAACCCCAAAGCAAAAGCAAAAAAAGAAATAAATAAACAAATAGGATTATATCAAAGTTAAAAACTTCTGCACAATAAAGGAAACAATCAACAGAATGAAAAGGCAGCCCTACTGAAAGGGAGAATATATTTGCCAACCATATATCTGACAAGGCATTAATATCCAGAATATAAAAGGAATTCAAACAAGCTCACAGCAAAAAGAACAACTAATCCAATTCAAAAATCAGCAAAGGAGGGGAATAGACTTTTTTTTAAGGAAGACATGAAAATGGTCAACAGGTACATGAAAACCACATTGAGATATCATTTCACCCCATCTAGACTGGCTATCATAAAAATGATAGAGAATAACAAATGCTGGTAAGGATGTGGAGAAAAGGGAACTCTTCTATACTATTGGTGGGATTGTACAGTAGTACAGCCATTATAGAAAACAGTATGGAGGTTTCTCAAACAACTACAGATAGATCTATCATATGATCCAGCAATCTCTCTTCTGGGTGTATACCCAAAGGAATGGAAATCAACATGTCAAAGGCATACATGCACTCCTTTGTTCATCACAGCTCTGTTTACAATAGCCAAGATATGGAACCAACCTAAATGCCCATCAAGATGACTGGATAAGGAAAATGTGGTTTATATACACAAGGGAATACTACTAAGCCATAAAAAAGAATGAAATTCTGCCATTCACAGCAACATGGATGAGCTCGGAGAAGATTACGTTAAGTGAAATAAGGCAGACACAGAAAGGTAAACACCACATTTCCTCATTCATAAGAGGGAGCTAAGAAACAGAAAGAAAGAAAGGCCATAAAAAAATGTTGTATTTTCAGAAGGAGAGAACAGACCTATAATTTCTAGAGGTAAGTAAGGGGAAGGAGGGAGGGTAGATGGGGGTAACTAGGTGAGGGACACAAAAAGTAATTATGATTTGAAATGATGAACATGCTAATAATATTGATTTGATCATCACACACTATACACAAATACTGATAGTCAACTCTGTACTCCATAAATATGTATGAATAAAAATAATTTAAAAAATAAAACCAAACTTAAAATTAAGAATAGTCCCTGTTGAGTTCATTCTCTCTGTGTCTCTGTCTCTGTCTCTCTATCTTTCTCTCTACATATATACACATACAAACTGTGTTATTCAAGTCTTGATCCTTCTATTCTTACTTTTATCTCTTTGATCTGTTAATTTATAATAATTTTTTATGGATTATGCATATTCACGAAGTAAAAAGGTGACTGTCATCACCTGTGCCCAGTATGTGATGATCAGATCATAGCCCATTACTACAAAATACAATTATTCCCCATGCCCCCCAACCAACCTCTCCCTGACCTCCTTCCTCCTCCTCCCTATCCCCTGGCAACCCTAGGTATGTTCTGTCCCTCTGAAAGTACAATACACCACAGTGGTCTTTCATTTCTTCCTTCTTTCTCTCTTAGCTTCCACTTATGAGTGAGGACATGAGATATTTTTCCCTCTGTGCTTGGTTTATTTCACTTAAAATAATTTTTTCCAAACTCATCTATGTTGCAGCAAATGGCAGAATTTCATTCTTTTATATGGCTGAGTAGTATTCCATAGTGTATACATACCACATTTTCCTTATCCAGTCATACATTCATGGACATTTAGGTTGGTTCCATATCTTGGTTCTTGTAAATAGAGTGGCAATGAACATGGGAGTGCAGGTATCCCTTCAACACAGTGATTTTCATTCCTTTGGGTATATACTTAGAAGTGTGATTGCTGGATCATATGGTAGATCTATCTCTAGATTTTGACAAACCTCCATGCTGTTTTCCATAGTGGCTGTACTAATTTATACTCTCATCACCAGAGTAGGAGAGTTCCCCTCTCTTCATATCCTTGCTAGCATTTGTTATTCTCAGTCTTTTACATTATAACCAGTCTAACTGGGGTAAGATATCTCAATGTGGCTTTAGTGGGCATTTCACTGATGATCAGTGATTTTGAACATTTTTTTTATGTACCCATTGTCCATTTCTATGTCTACCTTAGAAAAATGTCTATTCAGTTCCTTTGCCCATTTTTCAACTGGGTTATTTGGTTTTTTTTACTGTGTAGTTGTTTGGATTCCTTGTATATTCTGGATATTAATCCCTTGTCAGTTGTATAGTTTGCAAATATTTTCTCCCATTCTGTAAATTATTGTTTCAGTCTCTGCTGATTTTTTCTTTGCTGTGGAGAAGCTTTTTAATTTGATATAATCCCATTTTTTTTTCTTTTGTTGCTTGTAATTTTGGTCTCTTATTCATAAAATTCTTGCCAAAAATCTTAACCAAATGTTAATAAAGTGTTTCCCCAGTGTTTTCAATTTATAGGTGTATAGTTTCAGGTCTTATTATTAAGTATTTAATCCATTTAGAGTTAAATTTGGTATATGGTGAGAGATGCAGATCTAGTTTCATCCTTTTTCATATAGATATCCAATTTTCCCAGCACCATTTATTGAAGAGGCAGTCTTTTCCCAATGTATGTTCTTGTTGATTTTGTCATAGATCAGTTGCCTGTAAGTCTGTGGACTGATTTCTGGTTTCTCTATTCTATTCCATTGGTCTGTCTATTTTGATGCAAGAACCATGCTATTTTGGTTACTATAGCTTTGTAGTATAATTTAAAGTCAGGTGATGTTATGCCTCCAGCTTTATTTTATATATATTAATATATATATATATATGTGTGTGTGTGTGTGTGTGTGTATGTATATATGTATTATATATATATATATATTATATGTGTGTGTGTGTGTGTGTGTGTATACATACAATTTTTTTTGGCTCAGGAATGCTTTGACTGTTCAGGGTCTTCTGTTTTTTGATATGAATTTTAAGATTGTTTTTTCTATTTCTGTGGAGAATGTCATTGGTATTTTGATGGGGATTGCATCTAATCACTTTAGTAGTATGGACATTTTCCCAATGTTGATTCTTCCAATCAAAGAGTGTGGAATGTCTTTCCATCTTTTTGTGTCTTTAATTTCTTTCAGTAACAATTTGGAGTTCTCATTGTAGGGATCTTGAATTTCCTTGGTTAAATAGATTCCTAGGTATTTTATTTTATTGGTGACTATTGTAAATGGATTTATTTTCTTGACTACTGTTTCTGTTTGTTATTGGAGAATATAAACACAACTGATTTGGGGACATAGGTTTTATATCCTGCAAGATTACTGAAATTATTCATCAGCTCTAAAATTTTTTGGTAGAGTCTTTAGGCTTTTCTGTATATAGGACCATGTTGTCTGGAATCAGGGACAGTTTGATTTCAACTTTTCCTATCTGGATGACCTTTATTTCTTTCTCTTGCCTGATTCCTGAGGCTAGTACTTCCAGTACTATGTTAAACAGGAGTGAGGAGAGTGGGCATCCTTGTCTTCTTCTTATGCTTAAGGAAAAAGCCTTTAGCTTTTTACCATTGAGGATGATACTTGTGGTGGGCTTATTGTAAATGGCTTTTGTTGTATCGATACTTTCCTTCTATACCTAATTTGCTGAAAGTCTTTATATGAATAGATGTTGAATTTTGTTGAAAGCTTTTCCTCCATGTATTGAGATAATCACATGGATTTTGTCCTTAATTTTGTTGATGTGATCCATCACATTTATTGACTGGTGTATGTTGAACCATCCTTGAATCCCTGGAATGATCCCACTTGATCATGGTGGATAATTTTTTTGAAGTGTTACTGTATTCTGATAGGTAATATTTTGTTGAGGATTTTTGCATATATTTCCATCAGATATACTGGCTTGTAGTTTTAGGTGTTTTTGTAACTTTTTCTGGTTTTGGTATCAAGATGATGCTGGCCTCATAGACTGAGTTTGGGATAGTGGACTCTTTCAATTTTTTGGAATAATTTGAAGAGAATTGGTATTAATTCCTCTTTAAAGGTTTGGTAGAATTGGTATTAATTCCTCTTTAAAGGTTTGGTAGAATTGGTATTAATTCCTCTTTAAAGGTTTGGTAGAATTCAGCAGGAAAGCCATACAGTCCTGGTAATTTCTTTGTTGGGAGACTGCTGATTACTGCTTCAATCTTGTGTGTTATTGGTCTGTTCAGGTTTTCTGTTTCTTTGTGGTTCAGTCTTGGTAGTTTGTATGTGTCCAGAAACTTATCCATTTCCTCCTGCTTTTCAATTTTTTGGTGTATAGTTGCTCATAATAGTCTCTAATGATCTTTTTTATTTCTGTGGTATCAGTTGTAATGTCTCTGTTTTCATTTCTATTTTTTGTTATTTGGGTCTTTTCTTCTCCTCCTCCTCCTTCTTCTTTCTTCTTCTTTTCTTCTTCTTCCTTTTCTTTGTTAACCTGGCTAATGATTGTCTATTTTGTTTATCTTCTCAAAAAGCCTACTTTTTTCTCATTGATCTTTTGTATTTTGGGGGGAGTCCGTATATCAATGAATTTGTGCTTGGATTATTCTTGTTTTTCTATTTGTTTGAGCATAAGGTTGTTTACTTGAAATCTTTCTATTTTTTAATGTAAGCATTTTTTTGCTGCAAACTTCCCTCTTAGTACTGCTATTTCAGTATACCATAGGTTTTGATATGACATGTCTTTATTTTTGTTGGTTTCTAGAAATTTTTTGATTTCCTTTTAATTTATTCTTAGACCCATAGGTCATTCAGGTTCCCATTGTTTAATTTTCCTGTATTTGTGTGTAGTCCAGAGTTTTCCTGTGAACTAATTTTTAGTTTTAATACATTGTGGTTGGAAAAGATACTGAGATGATTTAGGTTTTTAAAAAGTCATTGAGACTTGATTCGTGACCTAACATATGGTCTATCTTGGAGAATGTTCCATGTGCTGATGAGAAGAATGTATATTCTGTAGTTGTTGGATGAAATGTTTTGCAGTTGTTTGCCAGGACCAATTGGTCTAAAGTGTAGTTTGAATCCTGTGTTTCTTTGTTGATTTTCTGCCTGCATGATCTGTCCAATGATGAGAGAGGGGTGTTTAGGTCCCCCACTACTGTCATATTAGGGTCTCCCCTTTTTTTTTTTTTTTTTGGTCTAATAGTGTTTGCTTTATATATTTGGACAGACCAATGTTGGGTGCATATATATTTATGTTTCTTATGCGTTCTGGTGCATAGATCCCTTTATCAGTGTATAGTGGCCTTCTTTGTCTCTTTTTATGGCTTTTCTTTAATACGTATTTGATCTGACATAAGTATATCTATTCTGGCTCCTTTTTAGTTTCCATTTGTATGGTATATCTTTTTCCATTCTTTCACTATTAGTCTGCGTGCATCTTTACAGGTGAGGTGAGTCTCTTGAAAAGAAGATGTAGTTGGGTATAGCTTTTTTATCCAATCTTTCAGTCTGTGTCTTTTGAATGTGGAGTTTATCCATTTACATTTAGGGTTGTTATTGAGAGGTATTGTCTTATTCCTGGTATTTTATCACTTTTTTTTAGATGTTTTAAATGCCTTTTGTTCCTTTCACCCGCCCCCCCTTATTATAATTTATCTTTAGTGTTTATTGGGTTTCTTTTGCTGTAATAAGATTGAGTCTCTTTTTTCTTTCTCATATGCATTTATATTTCATCAGTGGGTTTTGTTCTTTCTTGTGTATTCATGGTAGTGATTATTGGTTTTGGATTCCAGACATAGGACTGCATTCAGAATTCCACACTGGGATTGTTGTGTGGTGATGTACTCCCACAGTTTTTGTGTGTCTGGGAGATACACGATTTCTTCCTCATTTCTGAAGGACAGCCTTGTTGAGTATAGTACTCTTGGCTGGTAATTATTTCCTTTTAGTATTTTGAAAATGTCATCCAATTTTCTTCTCACCTATAGAAATCAGTTGATAAGCCTGCTGGAAGTCTGATGGGGGCTTCCTTATAAATGACTTGATTTTTTCTCTTGCTGCTTTAAGGATTGTCTCTTCATCTTTGAGCTTTGACAATTTGATTATAATATTTTTATGGGTGGATATTTTTGGATTAAGTCTGTTTGGTGATTATTTTTTCTTATTGGTTATGAATATTCATGAGATACAAAGTTGATTGTCACCCCTCATGTCGAAGATGTGAAGGCCAGATTCATACTGGAGGCATACCCATCACCACAAATTGCATTTGTACCCCTTGTCCCCCAGAAATAATCCCCAAACACCCTCCCCCTCCTCCTTTACACCCCACTCCACCTTGTAGCCCAAGGTATGTTCTCTCCCTCTGCAAATCCAATGCACAACTATGGTCTTTCTTTCCTTCCATCTTTCTCTCTCAGCTCCCACATATGATTGAGTACGTGTGGTACTTATCCCTCTGTGCTTTGCATATTTCAGTCAGCATAAGTTTCTCCAGGCTTATCCATGTTGTTGCAAATAGGAGAATTTTACTCTTTTTCATTGCAGAGTAGCATTTCATGGTGTATATATACCACAGTTTCCTTATCCAATCATCCATTGATGGACATTTAGGTTGGTCCCATATCTTAGCTATTGTAAACAGAGCTGCGATAAACATGGGAGTGCAGGTATCCCTTTGACATGATGATTTCTCTGGGTATATACCCAGAAGTGGGATGGCTGGATCATATGGAAGATCTATCTGTAGTTGTTTGAGAAACCTCCACACTGTTTTCCATAGTGGTTGTACTAATTTACAGTCCCACCAACAGTGTAGGAGCATTCCCTTCCCTCCACACCCTTACCACCATTTTCACTGTCTTTTTTGTATCACATTTATTGACTTTCATATGTTGAAACATACTTGCATCCCTGGGATGAATTCCATTTGATCATGGTGTATAATTTTTTAATATGTTGCAGTATTCTGATTCCTAATATTTTCTTAAGGATTTTAGCATCTAGGTTCAGCAAGTCTAACTGGGGTTAAGTGGTATATCAATGTAGTTTTAATTTGCATTTCCCTGATGACTGGTGATGTTTAGCATTTTTTCATGTATCTGTTGGCCATTTGCATGTCTTCCTTTGAAAAATGTCTATTCAGCTCCCTTGACCATATTTTAATAGAGTAACTTGGTTTTTTTACTGTATAATTCCTTGAGTTCCTTGTATATTATGGATATTAATCCCTTGTCAGATGCATAGTTAGCAAATTTTTCCCCCATTCTGCAGGCTGTCACTTCATTCTGTTGATTGTTTCATTTGCTGTGCAGTTTTTAGTTTGATATAGTCCCATTTGTTTATTTTTTCTATTGCTGCTTGTGCTTTCATGCTCATGTCCATAAAGACTGAGCCCAGACCTTGATCTGAAGTGTTTCACCTATATTTTTCTTTAGTAATTTTACAGTTTCAGGTCTTATACTTAAGTCTTTAATCCATTTTGAGTTGATTTTAGTGTATGGCAAGAGGTGCATATCTAGTTTCATTCTTCTGCATATGGATATCCAGTTTTCCCAGCACCACTTGTTGAAGAGGTCATTTTTTCCCCAGTGCAGATTTTTGTGGCCTTTGTTCAGTAACAGATGGCTGTAAGCCTGAGGGTTGATTTCTTGTGTCTCAGTCTACTTCAGTGGCCTGAATATCTATTTTTATGCCAGTACCATGCTGTTTTGGTTACAATAGCTTTGTAGTATAATTTGAAGTCAGGTAGCGTTATGCCTCCAGTTTTATTGTTTTTGGTCAGGATTACTTTAAGCTATTTGGAATCTTTTGTCATTGCATATAAAAGGTAAGATTGTTTTCTCCATTTCTGTGAAGAATGTTATTGGTATTTTTAGGGGGATTTCATGAATCTGTAGATTGCTTTGGTAGTACAGACATTTTCACAATGTTAATTCTTCCAATCCAAGAGCATGGAATATCTTTTCGTCTTTTTCTGTCTTTAATTTCTTTCAGAAGTGGTTTGTAGCTCCCATTGGAGAGGTCTTTCACCTCCTTGGATAAATTGATCCCTAGGTATTTTATTTATTTCATGACAATTGTAAATGGGCTTACCTCCTTTATTTCTCTTTCTGTTAGTTCATTATTTGAATATATAAATGCAACTGACTTTTGGGCATTTTTTTTGTATCCTGCAACATTACTGAAGTTATTAACCAGCTTTAGGAGTTTTTTGATAGAGTCTTTAGGTTTTTCTATATAGAGTATTATGTTATCTACAGATAGAGAATGTTTGACTTCATCTTCTCCAATCTGGATTCCCTTTATGTCTTTACCTTGCCTGATTGCTCTGGCTAGTACTTCCAGTACTATGTTAAATAGAAGTGGTGAGAGTGGGCATCCTTGTCTTGTTCCTGTTCTTAAGGGAAAGACCCTCAGTTTTTCCCCATTCAGAATGATACTAGTGATGGGCTTATAATAAATGGCTTTTATTATGCTGTGATACTTTCCTTCTATACCTAATTTGTTGAGAGTCTTTATCATAAGGGATGTTGAATTTCATCAAATGCTTTTACAGCATCTATTGAGATAATCATATGGTCTTTGTCCTTGACTTTCTTGATGTGATGTATCACATTTATTGACTTTCATATGTTGAAACATACTTGCATCCCTGGGATGAATCCCATTTGATCATGGTGTATAATTTTTTTAATATGTTGCAGTATTCTGATTCCTAATATTTTGTTGAGGATTTTTGCATCTAAGTTCATCAAGGATATTGGCCTGTAATTTTCTTTTGTTGTTGTGTCTTTATCTGGTCTTGGTGTCAGAGTTACATTGGCCTCATAGAATGAGTTTGCAAGAGTAGCTTTTGTTTCAATTGTCTGGAATAGTTTGAGGATAATTTGTATTAACTCGTCTTTAAAAGTTTGATAGAATTCAGCTGCAAAGCAATCCAGACCTGGACTTTTTTTTGTTGCAAGATTGCTGATTACTGCTTCAATCTCATTGCTTGTTATTGGTCTGTTCAGGTTTTCTATCTTTTCTTGGTTCAGTCTGGGTAGCTTGTATGTGTCTAGAGCCTTATCCATATCTTCCAGATTTTCATATTTTTTATCACACATTGTTTATAATAGTCTCTATTGATTCTTTGTTTTTCTGTTGTGTCAGTTCTAATTTCTCCCTTTTGATTTTTGATTTTTGGTTCTTGGGTCTTCTCTCTTCTTCTTTTTCATTTTTGTTAACTTAGCTAATGGTTTGTCTTTTTTTTTATCTTCTCAAAAAACCAACTTTTTGTTTTGTTAATACTTTCTATTGTTTTTTGGGTCTCTATTTCATTTAGTTCTGCTCTAATCTTAATTATTTTTTTCCATCTACTACCTTTAGGTTTGGATTGTTTTTGTCAATATACAAAGTAGTTGGTTATTATGGACCATCACCGAAACCTCTCTCCCTCCTCCCTCTCCCCCCTCCCACCCAAAAATGTCCTTTCCGTTTGCTTGTTGTAACAACTTCAAAAGAGTGTAGTTGTTATATCTTCGACCCCCCCCCGGATTTCATTTTTGTGTGTGTATGTGAGTGAATTAATTAATTTATTTTTAGCTCCCACCAATAAGTGAGAACATGTGGTATTTCT
>NW_007732503.1:0-411 GCF_000696425.1 Galeopterus variegatus | reverse complement strand
TTTTGGTTATTATAGCTTTGTAGTATAGTTTAAAGTCAGGTAGAGTAATGCCTCCATCTTTATTTTTTTTGCTCAGCATTGCTTTGGCTATGCGTGGTCTTTTGTTATTCCATATGAATGTCTGGAGAGTTCTTTCCATTTCTGAGAGAAATGTCATTGGGATTTTGATAGGGATTGCATTGAATTTGTATATCGCTTTGGGTAGTATGGCCATTTTCATTATGTTGATTCTTCCAATCCAAGACCATGGGATATTTTTCCATCTTCTTGTATCCTCTCTAATTTCTCTCAGAAGTGGTTTGTAATTCTCATTATAGAGATTTTTCACATCCTTGGTTAGCTCGATTCTAAGGTATTTTATTTTTTTGGTGGCTATTGTTAATGGGCAGGCTTTCTTGATTTCTCTTTCTG
>NW_007732502.1:134856-135866 GCF_000696425.1 Galeopterus variegatus | reverse complement strand
GCCAGTGAGCGCTGTGAGTGCACCAGTCATCCCTATATAGGATCCGAACCCGCGGCAGGAGTGCTGCTGCACTCCCAGCACCGCACTCTCCCAAGTGTGCCACGGGCTCGGCCCACAAAAGTGCATCTTTTTTTTCTTTTTTTTCTTTTTTTTTAAAGATGACTGGTAAGGGGATCTTAACCCTTGACTTGGTGTTGTCAAACCCTTGGCTTGGTGTTGTCAGCACCATGCTCAGCCAGTGAGCTAACCGGCCATCCCTATTTGGGATCCGAACCCGGGGCCTTGGTGTTATCAGCACCGCACTCTCCCGAGTGAGCCACGGGCCGGCCCAAAAGTGCATCTTTCTAAGACTGCAGGATAGAGTCAGGATATTGTAATTGCATGAAGTCTGAGTGCAGAGCTTGGCACTTGATTAAACAATGAATTCACTGCAGAATATCTGATGGGGGAAAAGTAAACTTTCCACTTTATATGATTCTTGTTGCAGTTATTTTGAAATTAAATATCATACTAGTACTCAGTGCTCTGGCTGCAAAGAACAACCTGTAAGAAGCGGTGGCCCTGTGCCCTCTGTGTGCTTCTGTGCTTGAAGCGTGCTGGAGAAATACTTCCTGTCCACCACTAGGGACTAGTTGGGAAGGTGGGCAGGAGGTGACGAAGAACCTGTTAAGTCCCGAGTTCACTTTTCTGACTTACTTGTGACCTTTGGTTAGTCCCTCAGATCACTAACTCAGTTTTTCCCCTTTACCGCCGAAGAAAAATTAAAAGGCTGTCGTGGCCAACTCTTTTCTTTGTTGGGGTGTTGTCAGGATTAATAAGTACTAGTTAGAGGCAAGCTTGGTGACCTTGGCTGAAAGGCTGTGCATATGGGCAGGGTGTTTTGCTTGTTCGATGCGTCACTTTTCAGGGTGGGAGCAATGAAAGCAGGATGATGGGTGGGGATAATGGCTCATTTTATTCTGAAGGCCTACAGCATGTTTGTATTAGAGAGAAATACTGTCTTAAGTAGC
>NW_007732502.1:130935-133151 GCF_000696425.1 Galeopterus variegatus | reverse complement strand
AAAAAAAAATGATGTCTCATATACCCTTTGGGCCATGCTGGATGAATAAAAGCAGAGTTCCAGCTGTGTCAACATCTGAAGCTTACCCATAGCTTCTGCCTCTCACTTTGGAGGTGACTGGATTTTAAGGATGTGCCAAGCTCATGCTCCACTTTGGGGAAAACACTGCCCAAGCCAGGACTCCTCTACTGTCCTCACACTCATCCGTTCATCAGCATACACATACACCTGCGGTTACCATGGAAACTTTAGTTAAGAAGTTGTGGAACTTGTAAAAATGATTAGTTTTCAAAGTAGTGGGGAAGAAGAAAGTTGCTTCAAACAGCAGAATGCCCCAGAAACAATCCCTGGGGAGGTGCTCATCTGTCTACTATTTGATTCATTTTTTGTCCTCCCACAAAATTAGAGAGATTTGTTTGGGTAGTCAGGCATCTTTTAAAGAGTCAAAAATCTCTGTGCAGACATTCTCATTTCATTGTGAAGTAATCAGATTTCTTCCCTGCTGATGTACAGCTGAGATCAGCTGCTGGGGGTCATTTTGGCAGGGAGAAGAAGCAGTTCCCGTTGAAACATTAAAAGGGGGAGTTGTGGTAAGGTAAGAGATGAGGGCACTGGTCACCTGGAGAAGAGAGGACTAGGATGTGATAAGGAAGAGAAACGCAGACCCAGCCGTGGAAACATTTTCTCCAGAGCCAGGCACATGCCTTGCCCCAGTGCGGGAATCCAGAACCTTAACCTACAGTATTTGAGTGCCTGCTGGGCCCTATGCTAGGCCCAGGCTACTAGCGCATGTACTNTGGAGCTGTCTGTTCTGCAACAGTTTTGTGTTTCCTAAACCAAGGGAGTGATTCTGGATAGGCTGCCCATCTTGGGTTCAAGTATAATTGCTTGCCTGGGTTGTAAACCTTAGCAGCTTACAACAGCACTGAGTTTGGTTAGTGGTAAGAGCCTCTCAAAGCCTGAAGATCTAAAATAAATAGAGGAAAATGAGGTTAGGGAGAGAATGAACTTCTTCGAGTGCCTGTTACATGCTAGGCGCTGTGCTAAGGTGCCCTCCCTATGTGTGCATGTAATGAGATGGTGCTGCCTGCCCGGTGGCCATAGGAAGCACCAAGTCCTCCGAACAGTTATGTGTTTACTGCATGGTCGCTGAAGCTAGGCTTTCGGAGAAGACCCAGACACTGAAATGCATGAGAAAGTGCTCTTGACAGGGATTATTTAGAAGTGTAAGAATTGTTATTAATACAGCAGCATTATGGACTCACTAATATAAATTCCTGTAGTAGAAGAGAAGTAATTTACATCATTTGTTGAATGAATGGTGTTTAACTATAGGGGAGTGGAAATTATAAACCAAAAACGACTGTGTTAGAGTCCAGTGAAAGTTAGGTCGCCAGTTAGGCATGGGGGGCACAGGACATGGAGTCCTGCAGACCCGGGTTCCAATCTCCACTCCCACTTGCCAGCTGTCCTTAGCCTCTCAGGCCTCTGAAACAGACTCACTCATNTAGAATTCTTGTGTTTATTTCTCTTTGACTACTTTATTTTTATTTATTTATTTATTTATTTTTTATTTTTATATTTTTTTTAAATAAAGATGACCGGTAAGGGGATCTCAACCCTTGGCTTGGTGTTGTCAGCACCACGCTCCCCCAAATGAGCTAACCGGCCATCCCTATGTGGGATCCGAACCCATGGCCTTGGTGTTATCAGCACCGCACTCTCCTGAGTGAGCCACGGGCCAGCCTTCTCTTTGACTACTTTAAAAATTGTAACCTCAAGAAACACAATAGAAATGTATGTTATTTTTTGGACAGTTGTTAAAATAAGATTGATCTTTAGTTTTTGTTGCACTGTTAGGAATACTTTTCTCTTAAGGACCTCGTATAAAGTGACGATCACTTTTCTGTCCTTTTTCTACCTGCCCTTTTTATTTTTTCTTTTACTTATTCAACAAGAATTTTAGTAATTTATGGAATAAGACACTATTAGGCGCTGAGTATTAGGATTTCATTTTATACCATCTAAGATGGCTTATAAAAATCACATGGCTGGGTTCTTGAGAGCTGTGTTAAGTTTGTATTATAATTGCTTTCTGTTCTTATTGTGGTCATCATGTCTAAGGCAAAGTGCATCTTTTTTTTTTTTGTCCTTTTTGAGACCGGCCACACCGTGCTCAGCCAGTGAGCGCTGTGAGTGCACCAGTCATCCCTATA
>NW_007732502.1:123747-126567 GCF_000696425.1 Galeopterus variegatus | reverse complement strand
ACAATAGCAAGCATTTATTATAGCACATGCCTGAGGGTAAGGGCCAAGCATAAGATGTCTCTGCTTGGATAAGGGAGACTTGGCAGCTGAAGAAAGCTTTGGTTTGGTAGTGAAACTTGCATCTTGTGAAACGGGTTTCGAGCGCCTGTGTCTGTTTAGCCACTATTTGTGCTGTCACTTGAATTGGTTTTTCATTCTTTTTTTGGGGGGGGCAAATTTTTCCCCTTCCTCCGCTCTGCCGCTGTTAAGAAACAATAAGCTCCTCTATAGAATTTTCTTCTTTGACAGGTAGTCACCTTAACCCTCCTTCTCCTGGATCCTTCCTGCAAATTCTTTCTAAATCTGTCACTTCAACCAGCTTTGCCACTTATAAACCAAAGCAGAGAGCTTTGCCTCTGACTTGACATTATTAGCAGTGACTGAATTTACCCAGCATGGAGATTTCAAGGCAGTGTGGGGCCTTGGCGTTTAGGTTTCTCCTACATGGCAGCTCTCTACACACAAGATTCCTAGTCCTTTAGTAAATACGAAGGATCTTCAAAAAGTTTATGGTAAGATTCATGTTGTCTTTTAACTGTTTTTTTCCGTGAACTTTTTGAAGTACCCTCATGTAGTGAACTTTCTATGTCAATTTAGGGACTTTAGCTTTTTATTAAAGTGGAAAATACCTTCTAATTAGACTATCGAGGGGAGCCAACTGGCCTGCTGAGCCTCCCCTCTGGGATCGCACACTTGCCTGGCCCACTCTGTGCCCTAGTGGTGGTGGAATGTGGTTTGTGTTTGCCTCGGGTCACACCTGCATCCAGTTCTGCATATTTCAGAACAAACATTCTACTTATTTGGGACAACATGTGCCACCATATCTGCCAAGTGTCCTTAAGTTCATCAGGTGCTGTGTGTAGGATATGACAGGGAGAACAGTAGTGTGCAGGGACCTCCGGAAGGTATTTTGCTCTGTTTCTCTTTTTATCTCTGTGACTTTTTCCCTGGCTCTGTGCACTGCAGAAACTAAGGTGGCATGTGGGTGGCGTGGGAAGGCGGTGCTGTGGCAAAGCACTGCTGACTAGTCCTTGTTTTCTCTGCAGGGAAATGCCCCGCCTAGATGTGGGAAGATTTCATGTTAGTGCTTTTCTCTTCCCACATCCCTGTCCTCCCTACCCCTGCCGATTCTTCCTTTCTCTTGACGGTCATTTGATAACCTAAGAAATAACCCAAAGGCTAGTTGTACACTGGAAGTCCCTTAGTTCCCGGAAAAAGCGTTGTGCAGTGGGATCTTTCGTCACCTCCCATCCTCAGAGTAGCAGGGGCGTGATGGCCTGGGGGGCATCTGACAACCTGTAGTGGAACTGGATTCTGCTGCAGCATTTATGACTCAGTGTCTGCCGCCTTCTCGGGCTCCGTGAATTACTTAAGCCTGCACAAGTGAAGTAAGAACTAGGGGAACCACAAGGCTCAAACAGAACAGAGATAATTACTGTTTGTTTGTTTGTTTGTTTTGGTTGGGGGGAAGGAGTGTGGATGATGTTAGGTGTCTGCCATATAATGCTCCATTAATGTGCCTAGCCAATTAGACTTTAGCCAAGAAGTGGATCTTGATTTCTTAGTTGAAACTGTTTCTCCATTGACTTCAGGTGACATTTATAACTTCATATTAGAAAAATAGTGATTATATTCTCTTTAATTAGTGCTGTTGGACCTGGGGTGAGAATAAACTACATTATTGACATAACATTTTAATTTCAGTTGTCAGGAGATTTCTACCTAAAAAGAGCTACTTAGAACTGACGTAGAGCAATCTTTTTGACTGATTTGCAGGAGATTTAAATTAAAATTTATTCTAGGGTTTCTACTTTGAATTTAATAGATCAGTTATATTCTAAGAATGACATTATGGATATTATATGTGTATTTGACTAAGTTGAATTTTAATATGAGGATGGGTCAAAATGATGACGACTCCCAGAGGTACGTGGGACTGTGTCCTGGTTGGCTGCAGCCATCTCCCTTGGAACCATGTCATCAGCTATGTCTCGTGACTTTATATGAAGTCAAGTAGAAGTTTGGCACAGACTCTTTGGTTTGAAATAAAGGGACCTTTATTTCATGAGTCATGATCAAAAAAACAACCTTCTGCTCAAAGCCATTTGGGAGTCACTTTTTCCCCTAAGTTTTCCTATTACACCAAACAATTTTCCCAGTAAGTGCTTCTCCAGCTTTGTATTCTTTGTGTGGCAATGTGGTTTTGAGAAAAGAGCACTGAGGTTGGAGGCAGGGGACATGGGGCCTGGCCTTGGCTTTGTCATCGGTTTACTGCGTGTATTTTCAGAGCCCGAGCCTCAGCCACAGCTTGACGCTGTCTCTCTTGAGTTGAAAGATAGTGAAAGCCAGAGACTATGGACTGTATGATACACACGTGACAGGTGACTGTTTTGAGGGTAGACAACAAGGATAAGTGCATTTCTGGAACATAGAACTTTTTTCAGTTACTAACTTGCTGAAGCATCTTTCATAGTTAAATCAACCCACTTTTCTTTTTTCTTCTCTTCCTTCTACTTCAAAAAGTTGATGGAAAAAAATTTGTATTGTATTTTAATTTTGTTTTTCCACAAACTTTTTGAAGCACCCTCATATTTTCCAGGCAATTAGAACTCACTCGAACTTTCTAATTGTGCATCACAGTACAAGTGGCAATGTATAATACGACACAGGTAAGCAGGCGCGCCCCCAGCTCGATAGGCTGATAGCTTTCCAGAGGTCTGCTATGTATAATCTGACTTACAAGAGAAAAACACCATTCTTCCTTGAAGTTTTTTTTTTTTT
>NW_007732502.1:121055-122261 GCF_000696425.1 Galeopterus variegatus | reverse complement strand
ATATAGGATCCGAACCCGTGGCCTTGGCATTATCAGCACCGCACTCTCCCGAGTGAGCCACGGACCGGCCTGACACATGTATTTTAAGCCACCAAATACCATAATATGTTGGGATAAGTGCCATGAAAGTAGCATAAACAGAGTGGTGTGGGGGTGCTAAGACAGGGATATTAACTCTGCTACACCACAAAAATATGATTTCTTACAAATGAGATAGCATGCTTGATCCAACCTAAGGTCAAGTAAGTACAGTTACCGGTGTATGGGAACTGCAGAATATTTTTGCAAAGGACATTTGATTGGACCTTTTTTCTTTTTTCTTATTTCCCCTCACAGAGTAGCTGTTGTGAATTCAAGTGGAAAAGGGAAAACTGAGAGCTTAGTCTGAGGAGNCTATGTATAATCTGACTTACAAGAGAAAAACACCATTCTTCCTTGAAGTTTTTTTTTTTTTCTTCTCTCATTATTGACCAATTTGACTCATTTCTAACATCCTTCCAGGAAATTCTGTGCAAGGTAATTAATCTATTGCTACCATGTAGAAGAACTGGCTTCAGAAGACATGTTGCAAGGGTACTTCCCTAACTATACATTCATTCATTTGGCAAATTTTTCATTGTACTTCTCTGTGCAAGCAGTGAGGGAATAAAAAATGACTCAAGCATAAAGCCTGTCCTCAGGAGATTATACTCTCTATGTAATTATAACTGTTGTTAACTGAGGTTGAAAACACGCTCTTAGGATTTCCAGGAGAAAAATATTTTTAGCTAAGGGAATCACAGGAGGCTTTATTGGAACTGCAGGAAAAAAATTTTTCTTAAATATTTTTAGATGTTTATTGGATATGTTCCACAAAAGTCCCTGTTCAGTGTTTTGAAAATATCGAATACTAATTCCTTATGATTCAACATAATGTAGCAGTATAGCTGGACATTGTATTTTCATTTGGTATAATTTGTGCATTCCTCTCCTGTTTGGTTGGATTCAAATTAGGTCATCCATTTCAATGTATATTTATGGACTCCAAACTAGGATGGGCCTGATACTGTCCTAAGCACTGAAGGTGAGGATATGCTGAGTAAAAATGTTTTTTTGGGGGCAGCAGGAAACATGTATTTTTTTTTTAAAGATGCCTGGTAAGGGGGTCTCAACCCTTAGCTTGGTGTTGTCAGCACCACGCTCAGCCAGTGAGCCAACCGGCCATCC
>NW_007732502.1:117630-119855 GCF_000696425.1 Galeopterus variegatus | reverse complement strand
GCTTGCCTGTGGCGAGGCGAGATCGCCCGGCAGGCTGAGAGAGTTAGAGACTTCACCACATCCATAAGTGCAACATGAAGCTACGAATGAAGGGATAACCTATATTTAATTATCGAATAGAAGATTATTAGGTACCTGCAGTTTCTGTAACAGAAAGATGGTCATACTAGATAACATTTGAAATTGTAGAAGTAAATACATGGGATAGAAAACTATTTTAGGGCCTATGGTGTGGTTTTATCTCTACCCCAGCACTCAACTTATATATCTCAGTGTATTTCTGGGAGCCCCTAAATACCATAATTTTTTCCAAAGTAATTCAAAGGGTATATAACAGTTAACTAAATGGATTCATTTGACAGATAAATATTTAATGTCCAGTAAGTGTAAAAAACCGCTTGGCATTCTGTGTTCTACCAAGATGTCCTAGGAGTTCAAGTCACTTAGAGGAAAGATATGTATACAAATAATTTGTGAACTTGGACAACAAGTTACCTGACCTGGAAGCCTTGCTGGTTTCCTCATTTATAAAATGGGGCCAGAATAGTACCAATTTTGAGGGTTGTTTTTGAGGATCTAAGAGTCAGGTACATTATAAGAATGGAATAAATGTAGTTCAAATATCATAGCAGCATGTACTTTTATTTGGCTGGAGTTTAGGAATTTGGGGCCATTCATTTATTAAACATATCTTTCGGGCTGAGCCTATGGCGTACTTGGGAGAGTGCGGCGCTGGGAGCGCAGCAGCGCTCCCGCCGTGGGTTCGGATCCTATATAGGGATGGTCGGTGCGTTCACTGGCTGAGCGCGGTGTGGCTGGTCTCAAAAAGGACAAAAAAAAACCAACATATCTTTCTTATCGGCCAGGCACTGCCAAGATGCTCTGGAAATGCAGAGATGAGTAATACATGACCCCATTCCCACACAACTCAAAAGTGTGGTGGGGGGATTGCCACTCTAGAAAGTGCAGTGATACAAGTGGACACAAAGGAATGGAACTCACTTGGAATAGCAAGATCAGGGGAGGGTCCCTGGGTGACACCTGAGTACAGTCCTAAAGGAGAGGGGAACTAGCTGGCACTCAGAGCCCAGAATGTGCCTGGCAGTGTGATGTGTGTGAACAGGGCGAGCGGTGGTGGGGGTGTGAGGTCAGCGCGGCCCTTGTGGCTGCAGTGAGGCGCGCGGCGGGGCACCATCGTGTTTGTTTAAAGTTTTGTGAGGATTTGAAACTTGTTAAAACAAGATTTGGAGATAATATGTAGATTTTTGTATACCTATGGTTTTTCATTACCAGTATTTAATTCAGTATCATTTAGTAATAGATAATAGGCATTGGAACAAATATAAAATATATACTAAACACTGGAAGAAATTTTAAAAATGAATAACACAATCCTTGTCCTCAGGAGACTTATGGTACTTTCTAACTCTAGTTACTAATGACAGTAACAGAAGTTAAACAGAGGTGGTATGTTCAGGTGCTGGCTCTTTCCTGCCCTTGACCTAGGTGATGACCTTGACCTAGGTGATTACAGTACAGAGAAGTGGCTAGTTCTGTAAAGAAGCTCATAGTCTGGCCTAGGGGAGGCTGGGGAGAGGAAAAAGCTACTTAGTGTACATCTTGGTAAGTAGTAAAACAGGGTTGGAAACAGTGCCGTGGGCACAGCTGACAGAGTGATGGTTCTATTTGGGTGGCGTAGGGAATGCTCAGCAGAGAAGGTTTATCAGCTGGTGCCGGGTCCTTCTCGACAGGGGAAATGTCAGTAGAGAATGGAGTGAAGGGAGTTCTAAAACTGAGAGGCAGAGAAAGATCCTCAAAGTGTAAAGTGCCTGTAAAGGAGATGTGAAACTGGAGTGGGAGTCGGAGCTCTGTTTTGGAGGCCCTGAAGGATTTGGATTCCTTCCTTCAGACTGTGGAGAACGATTGAAGGTTGTTAGTGGTTTTTCTTAACCACTTTAGTTTTCCTAGGCACCGAGGTGCTGCTCCTTTGGGTCCTGAGGAAGTGACAAGACGGCAAATCGTCATCCTCACAGTTACAGTTGTGGTGAGCCTAGTTATAGCTGCTGGGTGAGGTCTGTGTCTCTTATGAGCGTTAGTTTGAAAATCAGACCCCTTAAAAAGCAAACCTTATCCGAGCCTACATAAGGATGGTCCTATTCTTTTTTTTTTTTTTTTTCCTTTTTGTCTTTTTCCGTGTCCGGCAATGGATCGCAACCCTCAGTGTC
>NW_007732502.1:115304-116693 GCF_000696425.1 Galeopterus variegatus | reverse complement strand
CCCACGGTCTCGCCCCCGTACCGGACCAGGACCGGCAACGGGCTCGCACCCCTTGGTGTCGCTCCCGCGCCTCGCTCAGCCAGTGAGCGGGAACCGGTCTGTATGTGGGATCCGAACCCTCGGCGGGAGCGCCACCATGCTCCCAAGCGGCGCACTATAGCAGTGCGCCACCGGGCTGGCCCGGTCCTATTCTTAATGAATCTAAATGTTCACATTTTGAAATTGGTTTGTTCAAACAAGTAGAATAAAACATATCACAGAAGTCACAAGGAAATATTTTCACCACTACAGCAGCAATGTTATGGAAACATGCAAGATTTTACCTAAATCTCCAGTGGAAAAACATTAAGATTATTATTTGGATGTTGGGTTTTTTCCTTGTGCATGAGTAATAATATAAAATGAGTATTACTGTCATAGTGGTAAATTTTTTAAAAGGATCAGGTCTTTTGTTAGCTCATGAAAAATATCCTGATAGAGTATACTTAATTAGTTTCATCATTTAGTTTCTGACTCAACCAAAAATTTTTGTAACTTTTGACTGTTAAATTCCAAGTGCTTCGTTAATGCTTTTTCTGTGAATTAGGTAGGTAAAAAATATTTCTATAATTTCTGCCCACAAATTAAATTCACTTGTTACAGTTCACATATCTGGCTACTTTCTTTAGACTAGACAGCACATTTTACCAGAATCGTGCTTCAGTTTGTGCTGGTGATGATAGAGCCCAAAAAGCATAGCTGAGTTGGGGGTTGATGAAATCCGTCCCCAGTTGCTTTCCCTCTGCTGCCGGGGTGTGGCCTCTGAGGGCTTCTGTGTCCCACGTGCTGTTTCCTTTCGTGCTTCCTCCTCCTCTTTTTTCCTTCGAGGACTGAGAGGAGCAGCCAGCTGTGAACAGTGTTTTGTAGCTGCTGTCATGCTTCCCGGAAAGGTCATTACAAATTAGCTCAAGATCTGATTTCCTGGTGGTTTCTTTGCTTGTAAGTGTTTGGAATAACAATCTCTACAAGTTAATCCTTTGATAATTTAAATCACTTTATTTGTTGTTTTCCTCTCATTTTCAAACTGAGTGTTGAGGAAAAAAACATAAATCTTTTGCAACATTCTAACTGCATGAATTCTCAGCCAAGAATGAGGAACTGTCCTCAGAAAAATGGGTTGGACATTTGAAAAGGAATCTTGCTAAGCATCTCCGGCCAGTTCAGCAGTTGATTTTTGTGGTCAGTTTTTTCTCTTCTAACAATTTTGGGTGGGAACATTAGTTGCCCATCTTTCAAGATTAACATTCTAGGGCTGGCCCGGTGGCGCACTGGAGGGTGCGCCACTTGGGAGCGCGGTGGCACTCCCGCCGAGGGTTCGGATCCCATGTGGAGACCGGTTCCCGCTCACTG
>NW_007732502.1:111942-113906 GCF_000696425.1 Galeopterus variegatus | reverse complement strand
CCTTACTGTTGCCGTACTCATCCCCTACTCCCTATGCATTTTTCCTTCTTTTGTTGAAAACGTCTGTGCTACGCATGTGCTGTGTGCCAGGCACCAAGAATAAAGAGGTGATTAAAATATTGTCTCCTCAAGGAAGTTCCAGGTTAGTGAGGAAGATGTCACAAACCATGCCTGTACTGCAGTTCACAGTTAAACCCTAAACCTTCAACTGAATGCACAAGTTAATCCACAAACGCAAATCCCTGTGAAAATCTAACATAACTTGAGTAATAAAACTAAGTAGAGCTTAATAGGCCTTTTCTGGTCAATATCTTATGAACTATGAGTATTTGAGGATTTGCATGACCTTAATGAATAGGAAGGTTGAACAAAATGCTTTAATCTGTATCTTTCTATTGATTAAATGAATATTCTTTTTTTTTCCTAAAAGATGTCTGGTAAGGGGATCTTAACCCTTGTTTTGGTGTTGTCAGCACCACGCTCTCCCAAGTGAGCCACGGGCCGGGCCTTAAATGAATATTCTTATTTGAGGGGGCTGTGCTTCTGTAAACATTTTTAATTAAAAAAAACCTGATGGGAAACATACAAATACATGTAAGAAATCTGAACTCTCTTAAAAAACAAAGGAAACCATGTATTGAGACTTGTTTTAATAATCTCAGTTTTGAAGCCAAAGGAGACCTATTGGATCAAGTGTATAAGTGTACAGAACAGAAGACAAATCACTGTACAGCAGTGGTTTTCATCTGGTGGATCACCTGAATTACATGCTGAGCGCCAAAAACAGCAGTCCTGACGTCCAGAACCCACCCCAGGCTATGGAGCCAGAATCTTTGGAGGGGTGGCCAGGGCACCAGGACTGCTTAAAGTTCTTGCAGGGCTGTGAAGCCCTCCTGAGAGACGAGATCCGCAAATTTCAGTGTGCATAGTCGCCTGGAGAGCTTGTTGACAACCCTTCCTGCCCTCCAGTTTCTGATGCAGTGGGTCTGGGGNCACTGAGGGTTGCAATCCCGTTGCCAGTCAGTAAAAAAGACAAAAAGGAAAAAAAAAAAAAATTCTAGTTATTTGAATAAAATCAAATATTTCCTCAAAAATGTGGCAAGGAAGTATGAAAATGAAGAAAAGGTAGTCTTTTGAGTTCTTAAATTTGCATTTCGTTGTGTATCATTAGGCCTGCTCTCAGACTTCAGCGATAGGGCTTTTTAAGTGTGTGTGTGCATGCATGTGTGCACGTGTGTGTGCACGCTCTACCACGTATTTTATGGATGCGGAGCAGGATGCGTAATCCATCTTACTTCCTACCTCTTTCCATCCTCTGTAGGACACACTGGAGTTGTTCCTGTAACCACATCACTAGAAAGCGTTTGTCTGTGTGGTGAGAGTGGTCTGCACGCTTGTGTCATCCACATCTGGGTGGCTTGGCCTGTTATCTGGCTCATGCAGGTGCTGCCCATTAGGGAGAGCAGCCTCACCTGTTACAGGGAGGAACACGATATGCCATCTTGTCGCTTCCACAGGACCCAAAGGAGAGCTCTGGCTTGTGTTTCCATACCCGCCCTCTCGCCTGTTTTTGGTGCTGCTGTCTGAAGATCACCACCTTCCCAAATGAAAGATTCCTAGAAGCTGAGCTTTTCCCTTAGAATCTGCTGTCCTCTCCATGAGTGCAGGTTGTGTTGACAGAGACAATGGTGTATACTGGGCCTTTTACAGAAAAAACCAGTTCCCGGTGTAGATAAATGTCTGAAAAGGATTTTATATACCTGCAGTGCCTTACTGTTGCCGTACTCATCCCCTACTCCCTATGCATTTTTCCTTCTTTTGTTGAAAACGTCTGTGCTACGCATGTGCTGTGTGCCAGGCACCAAGAATAAAGAGGTGATTAAAATATTGTCTCCTCAAGGAAGTTCCAGGTTAGTGAGGAAGATGTCACAAACCATGCCTGTACTGCAGTTCACAGTTAAACC
>NW_007732502.1:109099-110515 GCF_000696425.1 Galeopterus variegatus | reverse complement strand
ATGGCAGCCTTACGTGGTACTTTTATAATACTATGATTAATAAAAAGTCGATTGGTTGAATCTATTACACAGAGGAGGGATATAGGATTCGTCCTCTTTCAATATAAATGTATAATCATGGGAGTCTTGAGTCGGGACTGATCTAGAGGTTGTCTAACTCACTTGTCATTGACAGATGGGGATCCTTGCCCAGGGTCACAGTGCTCATTAGTGACAGAGCCGGGACCGAGCTCAGATGCTTTCATTTTCAGACCAAAGCTGTGTCTGTTGAGCACATCGCCTCTTGCTGGAATGAAACTCAGGGGCGTGTTGCTCCCCTTCGTGGCCTTTGTTGGGGCTTAAATGTGGCGTGTGTGCCCCTAGCCCAGCACATGTACTTGACTGTCCTGTGTGTCTTGCCTGGGATCCTGCTGTAACAGGCCTCATAAGCACCGTCCTCCTTTTTCTCTTTTGGGGTCTTTGGGCCGCTGTCCTTGTACCTTATGTCTGTAATATGCTTATATTTTACACCTTTGTTGCTGTGTACTGGTATGTTTTTGTATTTATCTAGGCAAGGTGGCATTTTTTAAATGCTGAGTTAGGACTGCTGAAACTTTGATAAATTTAGAAAACCTGCCAAGTTTGGAAGGAATTAATTTTAAAAAATAGGAGAAAATGTACATGAGTAAGAGATTGCAGGTAATACTGAATAATAGTGAGGGTAAAGCCTTTCTGAAGCTCCATATTTATACTGATCCTGGGATTTGGCTCATGCTTATTTCTGCTTTGAATAGAAACTTAAAACTTGGAAGCAAAGGGAGGTTAGGTTTGGGTTGGATTACCGTGAAATCCTCTTGTAAAGGGAATATCATTTTGGGTCACAGACTTCCTGGAATTGTTAAGGGTAAAGTGTACCTTTCCCAGGCAGCTGTTTTTGAGTTAGGACTCAAGCCACATGGCCTAGAATAACAGAGAAAAGTTTAGACCTTGCATTTGCTTGTAAAATGAAAACTGTGGTGCTGTGGTTACATTATGTTCTTAGTTGTTTGAATTTTTTTTAACCTGAGTGTGTTCCATAGACTCTTCTTGCCTCTGATTTGTGAATTTATGCATTATATATAAAGTGTTTTGAAAAAATATGTAAAAAAAAGATACAAAGGCAAGCACACATTTTCTGTAATGCAGTTGAAATTCATGTGTGCCACTTTTGGCCTATATACTAGATCTAGGTATTTTAAAAATTAAAGCAATTTGGTTGTTTACTGGAAGTAAGTTAAATGGAAAGAAGAGGCATAGCAGACAAGATAAGGCAGCCCTAGATAAGGCGCTGTCGCGGTGTTGAGAAGGAGCAGCAGAGGATGTGGTGCTGGCCTGCTGTGTGCAGTCCAGTCCGGGCAGGGAGACGTGGGCACTTCAAATGCCAGGCCATCCGACGTG
>NW_007732502.1:105379-108660 GCF_000696425.1 Galeopterus variegatus | reverse complement strand
TGTGTGCAGTCCAGTCCGGGCAGGGAGACGTGGGCACTTCAAATGCCAGGCCATCCGACGTGGTGAGTAAGAGCCTGGTGATCAGTCTAGGAAAAGTTGATTTGGAAAAGAGGCGACAGGGTGTAGAGGGGAAAGGTCCTCCAGATGAACCCCAGTTCATTTGCTTTCTACCTTGGGGACAACTTTTAAAAATCTTTCTGGGCTTCACCTGGAGAAGGATAACACTATCTTCCAAGGTCGTGGGAATAATTCGAGGCAACAGTATGTCTGGAGTGCCCAGCACAGGTCCTGGCATAGTACATGCATGGTGCTGGGAACGTCACGCAGAGGTGGCACTTGAGCCGGGCCTTACAGATTGACATAGACAGAGAGGCGCGACAGGGGGTCCTGACCTGATGAGTAGGAGACCGGGAGCGAGAGGAGTGGCTGGCACAGGCAGGCAGGACTGGACGTTCCAGTTGTTTTCCAGGAACAGCGAGAAGACCAGTGTGGGGGCAAGAAGAGAGATGACTTTTAAATCTGTTAACTTGGACAAGTTCTCGATCTTTTCAGGGTGTTTTGTTTTTTCCTGCTTAGAGACAGTGCGTAGACCAGTGGGGGGCGAGAGACCGGGGTCAGCCTCTGCACACCTTCCAGAGCCAGCCTTTGTCATTGTGCCTCTGATTTACCTCTCTCCTCAGCATCTCTTACCTTCTCAATATTCTCACAGGTTCCCCCTTTATAACTTAAACTTATCCCTGTCTGTGACTTAGTTGGGTCAGTGACAGCCACTACTACCTGTGATAGATCCTAGGCCTGAAGGGGTTGTAATTCCAATAATATCCACTATGTGGTGCTCATGAATCAGAGATAAATTCCAAAACTGGTTGAAAGGGAGCTCCAAAGCATTAAAACACGGTTAAAATCCAGAACGAAGCGGGGTGGGCAGGCAGAGCATGTTCATTTGCTGTACGAAGATTCGCCTGGGTTTCTCTAAATAACAACTTCCAGTACCCCACGTTACTAATGTGACTGCAAAGAGAGCCCCACAGTGGAAACACTGGGAGATGATGACATCAGGAAAGCCAGCCAGGCTCCGCCACGCGTCCCAGCTGAAATGAAATAGGTGTTCTGGAAGGGAAGCCAAACAGAGGTCAGAGCTGCCGTCTCTTCATTTATTTTAAATGAGCAGCTAAGCTTTATTTAAAATATATTGGAGTCACTTCGGTGATGTTAGTATTTTCACAGGCTGTGTGGAGGTTGGCTGTTGGTGCCTGCTGCTTACGGAGCTGTCTCTTCCCTTCGCAGGTTTTCATCTCCGTGAACTGCCTGAGCACAGATTTCTCTTCTCAGAAGGGCGTGAAGGGGTTGCCTCTGAACATTCAAATTGACACCTATAGTTACAACAACCGCAGCAACAAGCCCGTGCACCGGGCCTACTGCCAGATCAAAGTGTTCTGTGACAAGGTAGGATCGGGTAGGGATGCCTGGAATAAAGCGTTCAACACACTCTCTCTTCCTCCCAGAAAAAGACCAGGGCCTCTTTAATATTTAACGTCCATATGAATGTCTTGTTGCTAATATAGAATAGCTTATTTTAAATGAGCAGTTATTGTTTTAGCCTTGCAAAGACACGTTATATATGAGAGAAAAAAATCTCATTTTAGCTGGAAGATGAGAAGGGTTAAATGTGTCTTGTGGGCGTGTCTGGTAAAGAGAGGCTGGCCCGCGGAGGCCGCAGCCCGAGCCCAGCTTCCCGAGGTCTGCAGTGGGCAGCCGCTGGGCTGGACTCTTCTTGAGCGCCGGCTGAGGACTGCGTGTGGGTGCCTCCCACAGGGCTGCCCTTTGACCAGCTCCTCCCTCCAGGCCCTTTGGTACGTTGTTAGTCAACTCGCCAGCAGAAGGAAAGATTCAAATTCTTCTGTATAGCAGCAGGGAGATGAGAAGAGATAGTACAGGGACCCCAGTGGTTTCGGCTTTCTCCCTTTTTCCTAGAGCAGAGGTGATCACTTCTTGCAGGTGCAGAGCCAGGGGCTCAGCTGGGTGAAATCCAGAGAGAAGCTGGCAGGCCCATGTGTCTGGAGGCAGGGAGGCGGTGTGTCTCTGAGAATGAGGGGCAGCCGTGGGTGAACAAGCATGTACAGAACAAGAGCCAACAAGACTTTGACTTTTCTTACTGAAAATATTGGACCATTTTTATTTTGCCAGTTCTTCTTTTTTCATCCTGTTAGAAAAAACCTCTCACTTACTGAGATTTTTAGAAGGTACTAGATAACCGGAAGTAAATTTGCTGTCAGAGGCCTGGGCTGTCATCCCGACTTGTGCACTTGGGGCACAGCACAGTCTCTGCCCGCAGGAATGAATGAGACCTCCCAGGTTTGGAGACCTTCCTCCAGCCCCAGATGCACATCTGCTGACGTGCCAGGGTGTGCCAGTTTCCTGTTGTGAACACACTTAGTGGGTAAAGATAACTCGACTTATTATCTTCCAGTCTCTAGGTCACAGATCTGATATGGGTCTCCCTGGGCTAAAATCAAGGTGTGGGCAGGGCTGCATTCCTTCCAGAGGCTCTAAAGGGAATCCCCTCCTTACCTTTGCCACCTTCTAGAGGCTGCCCTCATCCCTGGGCCCTTCCATTTCAGAGCCAGCAATGGCTGGTCCAGTGTCACATCACATCACCCTGACACACTCCTCCTGCCATCATACCTCCTGCCCTGACTCTTCTGCCTCCCTCCTCTGCTTTTAAGGATGCTGTGATTACCGTGGGCTCTCACAGGTGATCTGGGATGATCT
This sequence comes from Galeopterus variegatus, assembly GCF_000696425.1. NCBI lineage: Eukaryota > Metazoa > Chordata > Mammalia > Dermoptera > Cynocephalidae > Galeopterus > Galeopterus variegatus. The sequence continues at coordinate 105,888 of NW_007732502.1, read as the reverse complement.
CCCCTGTCTTCAAGTCAGCTGATCAGCAGCCTTGCTTCCCCTTTGCATGGAGCCCAACCTGTTTCCAGGCTCTGGGATCAGGATGGGGGCATCATGGGGACCACGGGTGCTGTCTCATATGCTGCATTTGACAAATGACAAGTCACAGCTAGTGGGGAGCAGGGATTTCTGACCCTAAGTCAAATTTCTCCCCATCATCCCAGATTCCTTTTTGTTCTTTATTTTTATTTTTTGGTGGCTGGCTGTTTTGGGGGTCCAAGCCCTTGACCTTGGTGCTACAAGGTGGTACTCTAACCAACTGAGCCAACCGGCCAACCCACATTCCTCTTTTTAGGCAAAAGAAAACCTGAAGAAAAACTATTGGAATGTCCATGTTTATTTTCTAAAAATCTAGGAAGAAATTATGCTTTTACTGGTTCAAGTAAAAACAGTTGGGTTTTTTTTGTTTTGTCTTTTTTTCACGATCGGTAAGGGGATTGCAACCCTTGGTGTGGTGTCACCCACACCGC
>NW_007732502.1:103391-104824 GCF_000696425.1 Galeopterus variegatus | reverse complement strand
CCTATATAGGATCCGAACCCGCGGCGGGAGCATTGCTGCGCTCCCAGTGCCGCACTCTCCCGAGTGCACCATGGGCTCGGCCCTAAAAAGTTTTTTACATGTCCTGTTTCTAAAAAAAAATTCCATGTCTATTTAAATTTTATAATTTTCTTTGGCGTTATTTAGAATTCATAAATCTATTTTTTGAATGCCACAAAGATATTTATTTTCCTAAGACCTCTGCTAGCATTATCAGGTAGTAAGCACAGAAGATCCTTGCACCAGCGCTGCACTCTGGGTTCCAGCTGCGCAACCCTGTCTGAAATCGCTCTGTCAAAAGACACATACAAGAGGGCATTTCTTGCAGCAAGGACTTCCCTCTGTGTTCAGTGCTGTCATCTCTTAGAACAGCGTCTCTCCAACTACCTATGGTAAAGGACCACGTGCTTTATTTCTAATCTGTCATGAATTTCTGCTTCTGTAAAATACAATAAAAATTCAAATGAATTGCTAGAAGAATGAAATGGCACATAAATGAAGTCCCCAATATTTTACTATTTGATTCAGCAGATGCAAAATTGTTCTAACTGCTTTTCAAATATTTACTCCGTTTCTGATGTATCTTTTCTCGGACCATGACAGCTGTGGACTGACACTGGTCTACAGAACACACTCTGACTATTGCTGTGTCTGAGGATGTCAGCATGAACTGGAGTTTTCCAAATCAGATGGTAAAAATTATATAAGCAGTTTTGAAGAGAAGGAACACTATTGATTCATGCTTTTAAACAAACATGGTTTTAGTATTAAGTCATTTCTAGGGGGCCTCCTGTAGTTGATCTAGAAAATGAAACACAGGAAAGGTTTCATGAATTGTCCAAAGTTACTTTATTAATCAGTGGTTGTACAAAGTTTAGAAACCAGTTCTCTTTGCTGTGTGTTTAAAAACTGCATGCTAGTCTCGTGTATTCTGTGAACCAGAATGCCTTTCTTGAAAGTTGCAAAATTGAATGTGGTTTGGGGCAACACGTGATTTCATGTTCTGGTGTTACTGTGTGCCTGCTCATTGTGTTCATTTAGATCACATGTAGTAGGAACATATTATCCAAGGTTTTGGATAGCATGTCAAAGCACTGTTTTTCATTGCTTGGTATGAGCACTGTAAGCTTGGTAAAAAAAACATCACCATGGTTAAGAAAACGGGCATCTGCTTCTAGCGGTGCTTTAAGTCAGTAGATACTTAAATAACCTCAGCCTTCATGGGTTATAGCTTTCTTGGCGAGGCCCCTAAAATTATTCATCATCATTTTTTCCCTAGCTGCTTGGGTATATGTAATCTTAGAGATCTACATGGAAATGAAAGCTGTTGGTCTCGTTTCCCATTTTCTGCCCGTATGGTATATAGAAGTGGTAATTAGTGTTGTATGATAGCAGGGTACTTAAGGGATGTAGAA
>NW_007732502.1:101306-102460 GCF_000696425.1 Galeopterus variegatus | reverse complement strand
TTCTAGGTTTGTCCTGTGCTGCCCCTTCTCTGGAATATCCCACCTGCCTCCTTGATTCTGTCCTTTCTGAGATTTGGCTCACCTGTTATTTGGTGCCTGTCAATTCACTTCCCTCTGCTGGCTCTAAAAACTCACATTTTATGAATCTGGTCTACATTAGCAGCAAGAAACTAGAAATAAGACTTTTGGTATCCTTCTGAGGTATTTACATTATTTTTCTCTCCTAAGAAGAAAGTTATGTCAGCACTTTATTATGAGTTGCTTAATTAGGTTGATAAATGGAATTTTCGCTTATTTCAGAAGCAGCAGCAATTTAGTACTTTTTCAAAGAAAACAGAAGCAGAAATTGGATCTCTAACCAATGGAAATTTGGCAGCTCCTCTTTCAGTGAGGATGTTATATCCCTGGTCCATCCTAACAGAAAAACTTCATTGACACTTACTTCCCACAGAAGTTGTTTTCTTTTTCTTCAGAGCAATAGTCATCACAGCAGATGTTACGGCTTAACTCTTTGGGGCAGTACCCAAAGTGTTTGCCCAAGTTCAGTCTCTTTAGTTGCCAACTGAGAGAAAGAGTCAGCACAGCCTGTGTGTAAATGGTTCTCCGTGGCATCCTAGGACTTCCTTGAACATTTCTCACAGTGTGTGCCTACTGGCGACAAATTCTTCCACCTTTTGCTTGTCTGAAAAGTCTATATCTTGCCTCTGTTTTGGAAGGTCTTTCTGCTGGGTGTGCAGTTCTAGGCAGACGGGCTTTTCCGTTCCACACTTTGCTGTGCCACTGTCCTCTGCTGGCCTTGTTTCTGACGGGAAGTCTGCTCCTCTGTACGCGATGTATCTTTTTTCCTATGATGTTTTAAGATTTCCTCTTAATCACTGATTTTGAACAATTTGGTTGTGACATGTGTCTTAATGTTTTTTGTTCTTGGAGTTCATTGAGCCTCTAGGATTTGTTGAAATTCTGTGGGTTTATAGTTTTCATCAAATTCGGAAAAATTTCAGCCATGATTTATCCAAATATGTTTTTTCCTTCCTCCTCCTCTGGGGGCTCCAACTACACATCTTTAAGGTGCTTGCACTTGTCCCAGAACTCACTGATGCCCTGATGCCCTTTTCATTTTTTGGATTACTTTTATTCTCTGTTTCATTTTGGGT
>NW_007732502.1:97341-100754 GCF_000696425.1 Galeopterus variegatus | reverse complement strand
ATGTTTTTTGTTCTTGGAGTTCATTGAGCCTCTAGGATTTGTTGAAATTCTGTGGGTTTATAGTTTTCATCAAATTCGGAAAAATTTCAGCCATGATTTATCCAAATATGTTTTTTCCTTCCTCCTCCTCTGGGGGCTCCAACTACACATCTTTAAGGTGCTTGCACTTGTCCCAGAACTCACTGATGCCCTGATGCCCTTTTCATTTTTTGGATTACTTTTATTCTCTGTTTCATTTTGGGTAGTTTCCATTGTTATGTCCTAGAGTTCACCAGGCTTTTCTTTTGCCAAGTCTAAACTGCTGTTAATCCCATCCAGTGTATTTTCATCTCAGACACTGTAGTTCTCATCTCCAGAAGTTCAGGTTGGAGCTGTTTTATGTCTTTCATGTCTCTACTTAGCATGTTTAGTTTTTTTCACTAGCTTTTGGAACATATGGAATGCAGTTATAATAACTGTTTTAATGTCCTTGTCTAACATCTGTGTCAGTTCTGGGTCAGTTTCAGCGGATTGCGTGTCCTCACTATAGTCGTGTTTTCCTGCTTCTCTGCATGCCTGGCAGGTTTACTGGATACCAGACATTGTGGATTTTACCTTGTTGGATGCTGGACATTTTTGTATTCCTGTGAATGTTCTTGAACTTTGTCCTGAGATCTAGTTAAGTTACTTGGAAATGATTTGATCCTTTCAGATCTTATTTTTATGATTTGATAAGTGAGTCTGGAGCCATGCTCAGTGTAGAGCTAATTATTCTGCACTACTGAGCAAGATTTTCCAGAGTATTCTATCCAATGCCCTGTGATGCTTTTCCAGTTTGATTGGTAGAAACACGTACCATCTTTGGCCCTGTGTGAGTTTCAGGCACTATTTCTCTAATCTTTTCAGATGGTTTTCCCTGCCAGTCTTGAGTGGTTTTCTTGCCTCTGTATGGCTACCAGTATTCTGCTGAATCCTCGAGAGGGGCCCTCTGAAGATCTCTTTGGGGCTCTCGCGTGTAGCTGTTTCCTTTTGGTACTTTGTGGTACTGCCTTGATCATGCCAGACTTTCAGCTCTGTCTCCTCAACATGGGGAACCTGGACCAGGGGGACCACCCGACTCCCCCTTGCCCTGCCCCAGCCTGGAAACTCTCTGGAGGCTGTAAGCTCTCAGCCAAGTGGCCACCTACCTCCTTTGCTGCTGTTCCTTGGGGATCGCTGTTCTTTGTGGCCTGCTGGCCAGGGCCTTCAAAATCCTTGTTTCATGCATTTTTCTGGTTTTTGTTGTTTCTGGGTACAGGGTAAATCTAGTCTGTGTTCTTCATCCAGGGTAGAAGCAGAAATCCCTTATCAGTCTTTGTGTGTACAACTGACGAACATGGAAGGAACGTCCTGACTTGTGAAACTGCCTTTGGGGGGGTGTAGTTTATCACCAAAATGAAGTTATTGTTAGACCATTAGAAGGGACTGAGAGAGATACAAACCAACTCCATACCATAATGGCGAGGGGATTGGGGATATTTACCTGTTCCTCTATGTCAAGGAGGTAAAAGTTTAAAAAAAAAATTTTTTTTTAATAAAAATATCTTATGGAGGTAATGTTTGTGTCAGTATTACATAGCAATTTTTAAAAGCAGTTTGTGTGTTTGCCAATATTAGGACCTTCTAGAAGAGACAGAAGGTGGTTTTGTATTCTGTTTTTTAAAATGTGGTCCTTCTTGTATAATAATGCCAAGGTCAGTGGGATGATTTTTATTGCCTTTCTTTGCTGTCAGGGAATTTATTTAACAGAAAAATCAGCCACCAGTTCATACTTAACTGGATAACTTTGTAAAGAAATCTGTGCCATTCAGAAATTAATGCCAGTAAGTGAAGCAAAATGAATAAATGTTATGTTTATTATTCTTAATTGCTTAATTTTAGGTCATATGTATTACTACTATAATTCTTTTTTATTTTTGTGGGTTCGCTTTTGAGGGCTCAGTCGCTTGGCACTGTCACTCTGTGTATAACTGATACACATAGTACATACATGTCCTTCTTATAGGACACAGAGTACACTTTTCCTCTTTTTTAAGTGATTTTGCGGATTTCTAGTTACATCTTTGCTTTTGTGAATTGTAGTTGGTCATATCTGTCACTTGGTTGTTGCCAAGTCCCTGGGCAGAATTAGCTGTCAGTGACAACATTGCCCATACAGGAACACGCACTCAAAAGTAGGGTCGACTGGTATTTTTTCTTTCGTTTTCTTTTCCTACCAGACAAAGGGGAGGGGCGCTCACGTCTTTGCAGGCAGTTGGCACATTGACAGACTTTCTCAGCTTTCGTTTAACCTCACAACATCCAGTATTGAGAGGAATTTTGCTTTATTTGTTTGTTAAATAATGTTGTTCCCTGTGATTTCATATAGTTAAAAATAATTTTAAGAATAGGCTTTTTAGGGGAAACCACTATGATAAGACCCATGAATACAGTAGGTAATGGAGTTCACTTCCAGAGAGGAGGGGAGAATTTCCCCACGGATCAAGATGAGAGTTAAATGTTTTAAAGAGGATCAGGTGAACAGAATCATATTTTGTCTTCTCTTGACCTGCAGGGAGCTGAGCGGAAGATCAGGGATGAAGAACGCAAGCAGAGCAAGAGAAAAGGCAAGTGCACTGACCCCAGCTCCCAGCCGAGTGCCTGTAAGTAGAAACGTGCCCGCCGCGCTGCAGGCTGCAGAGTGGCGGCCTCAGTTGTCAAGCACAGATATAGTAGCATGTGTTTTTGCTGTTGCGAAGTGGTAGCACTGTGTCCTTCCTCAGATGCAACGGCAGATGGAGGGATTTTCCTGGGGAACTGCGGGATGGATTTTTGAGTTTTTCCAGGGCTCAGGCTTCTTTGGCTGTCAGGGCTAGTTCAGGTTGCTGGTTCCTGTCCTGAAAAGCAGCACATGTTCCATGTGAATAGCTGCAAACATTGAGACTTGTCTAGATTTTTTAAAGTAAATAATGTCCTTGAGAATTCAGGATGTCTTAATTCCAAATGAGTGTTGTTTTCTTTTTTTTTTTTTCCTTTTTGTCTTTTTTCGTGTCCGGCAATGGATCGCAACCCTCAGTGTCGCTCCCGTACCGGACCGGTCCGGCAACGGGATCGCAACCCTCGGTGCTGCGCCTGCGCCTCGCTCAGCCAGTGAGTGGGAACCGGTCTGTATGTGGGATCCGATCCCTCGGCGGGGGCACCGCTGCACTCACAAGCGGCGCACTGTAGCAGTGCGCCACCAGGCCGGCCCATGAGTGTTGTTTTCTTATGCATAGTATTCTAACATTTGCAGAACCTGTAAGGCTTCTGTTTGGACATTTCACCATGGAAGGTTTTTCCTTCTTTAAATGTGACCAATATAGGGCCGGCCCGGTGGCGCACTGCTACAGTGCGCCGCTTGGGAGTGTGGCGGCGCT
>NW_007732502.1:96207-96650 GCF_000696425.1 Galeopterus variegatus | reverse complement strand
CTGAGGGTTGCGATCCATTGCCGGACACGAAAAAAGACAAAAAGGAAAAAAAAAAAAATGTGACCAATATTCATATTCACAGAATTCTGTATCTGAAAGAGAAAAAGTGCTGCTCTGAGCCTGCAGTGTTTCATCTGTAGTACATGGGCTTCTAGCATGTTCTCTGAACAGTCTGTCTGCTTCAGCAGATGTTTACCTTGCAGCACCTTAGTCGGGATTCTGCTACCAGCACCAAAGTGCAAGCTCCCAGTGTCACTTCAGAGAGCAGCTAACTAAGTAGGAAACCTCATTACCAAGTACTTAGGGCCGGATTATAGGAGGAGATGGAGTCTATAATTTAATGAATTAAAAATTGAGAGTCATGCTTACTGTTAACCTCAGTATTGAGTTTCCTGATGTGTTCTTTTTTTTTTTTTTTTGGCCTTTTTGAGACCGGCCGCCCC
>NW_007732502.1:95331-96027 GCF_000696425.1 Galeopterus variegatus | reverse complement strand
ATCAAACCCTGAACCTTGGTGTTATCAGCACCATGCTCTAACCAGCTAAGCCAACCAGCCAGCGTCGTGTGTGTTTAAAGATAACTTTTTTCTCTTCTGATTTTGATAAGACATTCAATTGATTTCAGTGTAAGTACACACCACAAATTCCTTTACATAAACTGATTTTTCTCTTAGTTCAGGCAACATGACCTGTATCTTACATAGTGCTACAATTTAAATTTCTTAAACCTTGAGGAAAATGCTGTGTGGCCTGCATCCAGGCTGTATGTGTAATCTGTTGACATTGGTTTTCTTGTTTTTTTTCCAGTGTCTGATGTTAAAGTGCCACTGCTTCCCTGTCACAAACGAATGGATATCACGGTTTTCAAACCCTTTATTGATCTTGATACTCAGCCTGTCCTCTTTATTCCGGACGTGCACTTTGCCAACCTGCAGCGGGGCACTCATGTAGGTGGCCAGCATCCCAGGGGAGGGTACAAGAAAGCGAGGCATGGCAAAAAGAAATTCTTTGGCATTGTTCATGGTAAATAGAAACCAAAATTTAGTAAGGTTTAACCAGTTAGTCAGCTTCTTGGGATATCCGATTGGGGTGACCTGATGCCCAGACGACGAGATACGTTAGCATTGTTGGTTTAGACATGCAGTACCAGAGCTACCAGCACAGTTTTCTTTGTATTCATTCATTCATTCATT
>NW_007732502.1:93018-93728 GCF_000696425.1 Galeopterus variegatus | reverse complement strand
GAAATACTGGGCAAACTAAAAATTATTCCCATTTTAGGAATAATTTATTTATGATCTGAAACATTTGAGCATATATTTGAAAAGCAATCTTTTTTTTAATCTTAGGTTTTGCCCGTTGCCTCAGAAGAATTGGAGGGTGAAGGGTAAGATTTATGTTTTGTTTTGTTTTAATAAATTCATTTTATTTGGAAACAATCTCAAAATTATAGAAGAACTGCAGTTACAGTACAGAGAGCTCACGTCCCTGAGCCCTTTGAGAGTGAGCTGCCGGCCCAGCGACCCCTTGCTCCTGAGCACTCTGGTGCACGTTTCCTACAAACAAGGCCATTCTCCCATGTCATGGTCAAAATCAGGATATGAACCTGGATACGTTAGTACCATAGAGTCCTCAGACCCCAGTCGGGTTTTGCCAGTTGTTCCAACATTGTCCTTTATAGCAGGAAGGGTCCAGTTCAGAATCCCAAGTTGTAGTCTGTTACCACGTCTCTGATCTCCTCCTATCTGGAGCAATTTCAGCCACTCCTTGACTTCCTGACTGAATGCTCTTGAAGATTTCAAACCAGTTGTTCTGTAGACTGTCCCTCAGCTTGGGTCTGTGTTTTCTCATCATTAGATCCAGGCTGTCACCTTGGCAGGAATATCACAGGGCATGGCTGTGTTCTTCTTGGGATGACCTGTCAGGGACATTCCCTTTTGGTTTATCCCATCGC
>NW_007732502.1:57971-92191 GCF_000696425.1 Galeopterus variegatus | reverse complement strand
ATGGCTGTGTTCTTCTTGGGATGACCTGTCAGGGACATTCCCTTTTGGTTTATCCCATCGCTGGTGGTGTTCATGTGGATCACTTGATTGAGGTGGCATCCTGCCAGGCTTTTCCACCATGAACTTTCTCCTTTTGTAATAAGTGTTTTTGTGCGGGGAGGTAGAGTGAAGCTTTGTAAATACCTTATTTCTCATCAGACTTTCAATTTACTCATTAACTTATTTATATCGGGATGGACTCATAGTTTCCTGTTTTATTAAATAAGCCGTAGCCCATTACTACCACATACTCTGATGCTCTGATTGTCCCAGAGTTGGTCAGTGGGATCCCTTCAAGCTGGTTCCTGGGTCCTTTCACCTGCTCCTCATCCTTTGAGCACCTCCTTTGAGCTCTCAGGGACTTGTGTTTTCCCTTCTCCAGCCCTAGAATCAGCCTCTGCTTTGAGGAACTCTCTTTCTTTTGGAGGATCAGGATACTGATGAACTTCCCCAGTGCGGACACCCGCTCACCCACGTGGGCTTGACCTCCCGCGCCACAGCCCACCTGCTCAGACGCTGTCCCACGCTGAGGCTCTGCTGCTCTCTTTGGGCCATTGGAGCTCCCCCGCCCCGCTTACCTTATCCAGACCCCAGCCTTGCTTGTTCTTCCTGGTGGCCTTAGGACCGAGTGTTTCAACAAGGGGAAGATTCTCTCAGTTTTTAAATCTCCTTTTCTCTCGATACTAATCTACCCTCAGAAAAGTGCATTATGGTGGAAAGAACCTAGGCTTTGACAAATGTCATTCCTCAGCCCTCTGCTGTCCCTCATCTTTTATCCACTCTGAAGACTGGACTGTCATTTTGGGGACACTCACACCCCCACACCTGTTGCCATCTGGAGGCCAGCGTACTGCTCCACCTCTTTAATTCTTAGTGTTTCCAGACACGAATCCTACAGGTATCTTCACTGGGTGCCTGGTGCGTGCTGGGAACTGAGAAAGACAGTATGACAAGGCCCAGCCCCTGTTCCTGAAGGGATCTTCTGCTCAAAATCAAGCACTCGCTTCCTTCATTTTTAGCTGTTTTACTACTGTCTCACTCACCCCAGTCCATAATGTGGGAGTCACTTGCTCTGGGCCCTTGTTTCCTCAAACGTTCCTGGGTCCCTTGTCCCCTTTCTGTTTCCACTGACAATACTATATTTTATTGTATTTTTTATTTTATTATTTTGCAGGGGGCTGGCCAGTACAGGGATCCAAACCCAAGACCTTGCTGTTATAAGGCTGCACTCTAGCCAACTGAGCTAACTGGCCAGCCTCAGTACTGCGTTTTAAGCCTTTAGAATCATAGGCCCCATTGTCACCAGAGTCCTCTAACTGGTTATTCTGCTTGTAGGGCCTGGACTCCCCTGCAGTCTTGACCACACGCTTTGGTTACAGCATTCTGTCTTGCAGAACTTTCAAAGGTTCCCTCTCACCTGCGATGTGAAATCTATAATTCCTTAGAGCTGAGCAATCAAGATGCTCCATAGTAGAGCCGGTCTCCTTTTCCAGCTTTGTCTTCCTCTGGGACATTCTGCCAGCCTTGCTTCACGTTTCCCTGCTCACACCTTCTCGCTTTTTTGAAGTGCTGTCTCCTCCGTTACCACCTATACAAGGTTACATCAGATCCTACCTCCTCCATAAAATTTTTCCTGAAAAGAAGCTCTTCATCCTTGAGAAGGCAGCTTCCTCTAGAGTGAGAGTGATGGCGGATGTCAGGCAGGTAGCCTGAGTGTTGTCCCAGGTCTGCCATTAAATGTCCACAAGCCCTGGTGCAGTTAGTACCTTTCTCTGTGCCTCAGATTTTCCATCCACAAAATAAGGAAGCTGGGCTGGTTAAAGCATGAAAGTCATTATGAATCTAAAATTCACTGACATACCCTAAAACTCTTTTTGTTTATGCAGTTGATTTAAGTTGAAGTCGTGATTGTGTGTTTTGCTTTGCCTGCAGCTCTGCCTTGAAAAGGGGTCCATTTGGAGTGGAAGATGACTTTTCTGTCCCACCTCCTGTTAAACTGACCCGGATAGAAGAACCAAAGAGAGGTGTGTTGTCTTCCATTTCTTAGTGGGAGTTTTAAATCAGAAGCAAGCAAGTTCTGAACCTGTCACAGGCGAACGTCTTTCAGACATGTCTTGTGCAGTTTCTCTTGGGTGCTTTTCCCTGGGACCAGCTCCAGCTCGAGCTGGGACTTAGAGCAGAGTTAAAAGACCAGTTGAAACTTGTGTCCCTTAAGACAAATTTTGTATTGGTTTGTGTTTGTTGCCCTTGATGTGAATGTGTCTTTTTGTTTTGACCAGTACCTGTGATCTGGTTTTGTATTTTGCTCATATAAATTAACTACATTCTTTTTTTTTTTTTTTTTCCACCTCCGTATTCCTGGTTGGGGGTTGATTAGTGCTGCTCTACGTTCGAAAGGAGTCAGAAGAAGTCTTTGATGCCCTGATGCTCAAGACTCCCTCTTTGAAGGGCTTGATGGAAGCTGTAAGTAGGATAAACTCTGTGATCCCCTTTAAAAATGAAAGCAAACTTACATAGAATTCCACTGAAAAAATTATATTAGACAATCCACGTTCTTTAGCTGTGCTGGAATCTTTTATGCATTTCCGAGTCATGGTGCTGTGTGTACGCCTGTGGCCTGTCCCGCATTTTATCCTGCCTCAGGTGGTCCTCATTTGCCCACGTCTGTCTCATCCACCCGGGGGGTCTTACTGCACTGTGCCTGGCACTCGAGTTGGTAGGTGGTAATCATTCAGTCGTGTCTACTGCACTGAATTGAATGAATTTGTCATGGCCTACGAAACAGCTTAATTTTGATGCACTTGGGTTAAAGGGAGACTGCCATTTAGCAAATCATTTAGAAGCTAACAAAAACTTTTTATCAAGTAAAATCTTAAAAACTTCATACAGCCTTTGAAACTCCTGATCATAGGGAACTACTGAACTGTGTCAAGATCTTACCCAAAGCATATTTGAGAAAATTAGAGGTGTAACCAGGGATGACCATAAATCCTTCCTACAGGATCTCAGCAAAGGGCTGGGGTAAACTGATCCCAGTATTCCCTTTTGGGATGTCAGTAAGAGAGACGATGTGGAGGGGTGCTATGCTGATTTCCCATTTTGGCTTCGCCCTAGGGTAAAATTGAAGCGATTGGCATTGTATCCTGATACTTACCAATCTCAGTCCTTGATAGACATAGAAATCTTTGAGCTCGAAGCATGCACATATTGGACTAGAAATATGTTTCCCGGTGACCCCTGACAACTAGAGAGTGTCGAATCCATGTAGCAAATCTTTATTAAGGGCTTGCTCTGTGCCAGGCAGTGTTGTTGGCACTGGAGTTACAGGAGTGGTTGGCACAGTGCTGAATGGAGTTAAATTCTGGTTATGAAGACAGAGACAATAAAATAAGCAAAGAAATTACCTTCTAACTTTTCAGGTACAGGTAAGTGCGGTGAAAACGAGTCAAGCAGGGTAAGGGGACAGTCTCTCAGGAGAAGCGCCCGGAGTTCCCAGATGTGTCCACGTGGCCCTTCCTGCGGGTGTCACTGACAGCACCATGGTCACTGTCATCGCCTGCTTCCTGCTTTTTCTCCAGGGCTTCTCTTTATCTTTTGAGGACCCTTCATGATTTCTTAAGAATCATGCAAACTCTTGATCGTGGGGAGAGAGGAGAGTGAAAAGAGGAGAATTACTGTACCAGTGTGATTTGTTCACAACTCACGAGGAGCTCACGACAGGCTCTTACATCTCTTGGGGCTGGGATTTCATAAATGTACAAAGTGCTATCATCCTGTGATACAGAAGAGAAGTGATCTTGTTTGTCTGGTGAGAGCCCTGAGCTGGGGTTTGGTCTGAAGTGCATACTTTTGTTAGATTGACGGAGGCCCCCCTCTCAGTGCTGCCGTGAGCTGCCCTGCAGGCCGGGGCTCCGCCACGGTCCCCATCTGAGAGTGGTCTGGGCAACACATCCAAATGAAGCGTCTGACCGAGACTGCATCAGCTGTTTGTCCTTGAAGCACTTCCTCCTTTCTCTTTAAAAACAGCCTTTATGCCCTCAAAGGAAGACAGCCAGAGTTGACAGGGGCAGGGTCACTGCAAGGTGTGGGCCACACACTGCCCGTTACAGAGGAGAGGGCCGAGACAGGGGTGGCGGCGGCTGCGTGTGGCCTGAGCCTTCGTGCTCTCGCAGGTTCCTTCCCACTTACTGCAGAGGCTCTGGCTAGAGCCAGCAGGGCAGAGATCTTGATTTGTGATCAGGGACTTTGATGTTTCTTCTGGACTATGGGATATGANTCTTGGGGCTGGGATTTCATAAATGTACAAAGTGCTATCATCCTGTGATACAGAAGAGAAGCGATCTTGTTTGTCTGGTGAGAGCCCTGAGCTGGGGTTTGGTCTGAAGTGCATACTTTTGTTAGATTGACGGAGGCCCCCCTCTCAGTGCTGCTGTGAGCTGCCCTGCAGGCCGGGGCTCCGCCACGGTCCCCATCTGAGAGTGGTCTGGGCAACACGTCCAAATGAAGCGTCTGACTGAGACTGCATCAGCTGTTTGTCCTTGGAGCACTTCCTCCTTTCTCTTTAAAAACAGCCTTTATGCCCTCAAAGGAAGACAGCCAGAGTTGACAGGGGCAGGGTCACTGCAAGGTGTGGGCCACACACTGCCTGTTACAGAGGAGAGAGCCGAGACAGGGGTGGCGGCGGCTGCGTGTGGCCTGAGCCTTTGTGCTCTCGCAGGTTCCTTCCCACTTACTGCAGAGGCTCTGGGAAGAGCCAGCAGGGGCAGAGATCTTGATTTGTGATCAGGGACTTTGATGTTTCTTCTGGACTATGGGATATGAAAATGCTTTCCTCTTCCCATAACTGTTTCTAAAACGCTAACTTCTGCTTTGTGGCAGACATTCTTTCATCTTCACAGCATAGCAGCTGGCCAGTATGGGGATCCAAACCCTTGACCTTGACCTTGATGTTGTAACACCTCGCTGTAACCAGCTGAGCTAACTGGCAGCCCTCTTGATGAGGAAAGACTGAGCATCAGAAAGGTCCCCTGCTAATTAATAAAGTGATTCCATTTACATGTGTCTGACCCCAAAGCAAGGCCTTTATACAGATGATCAGAATATCTAGGGCTGTGTGGACACAGGTCATTGTACATCTGTCAGACCCACGGAAGGTGTAGCACAGAGCCAACCCTAATGTGAACAGTGGCTTTGAGTCGATGATACTGCAGCAGTAGTGGCTCACCGTGCATGACAGACACAGCACACTGACATAAGATGTGAGTGACAGGGAGGCAGGGCTGTGGGAGCTCTGTACTTGCTACTCACTTTTTCTGTAAACCTAAAACCGCTCTGTAGAAATAAAATCTATTTAAAAAAAAAACTGACCACATAATACACTCACCTTGTCCTAGTTGTAGACTTTTTTTTCAACCAATCGGCTTATTGACGTCTGCATAAATTAGGGGGACATAACAAGAACCTGATTCTAGCTCCCTTCAAAGGACACCCCCGTCGGGACATGATCATTTCCATTTCTTTGTGTTTGCGTTTTTGAAAAAAAGTTGAGTGATTGTGTGTGTATGTGTGTGTGCGCACGCATGTGTGTGCATATATATAGTTGTTTGTTTCTTAAAGCCATGAAGACAGTGTTCTGTAATTATTTCTCTTTGCTCTTTTAGATCTCAGACAAGTATGACGTTCCCCATGACAAGATTGGAAAAATATTTAAGAAGTGTAAAAAGGGGTAAGCAGTGGCCAGCACTCTGTGTGCCCTAAGCACGTTAACATTCCGTGAGCCTTGTGTGGAACACACAAGCGTGTGCCCAGTCCAGAAACAGCCAGAGGAACACTAATGCTAGAAGCTGGTTTTTCTTAAAGTATTTACATAACATTGATCTACCTTCAAGGACATTTTTGCGCATTGTTTTTTCAAGTAAAATCTGTACTTGCCCTTCCCGTACGTGGCAGCAGGGGTGGCTCCAAGCTCAGGGTGCGCGTGGTGGGGTGGGGTGCACTGAGGACAGCCCCATCAGCACAGTGCCCATCGGGAGTAGGCACTGGATCAGGTGCTTCACGTGTCCCCTTGTTTAATTTTCACATCCTTTTTCTCAGATGGGCGTTACTGTTTGTAGTTTATAGACAAGGCAGCTGAGGCTCAGAGAGCTGGAGAGACTTGCCCGAGATCGTGTGGCTTGATGGTGGTGGAGCCATGACGCAGATTCAGTTTTGACTGACTCTGAAGCCTTGTTCTTTCCTCCACCGTCCTGCCCTGGATCAAGCAGGATATAGCATGAGAATTTTTCAGCTTAATTCCAAAACAAATCCTAACAGGAATTTTCTAGATGAGTCTGGCGGGAAGGGTTGAACTTAATAGGAGTTCATTTAAACTTTGAAGATAACTTGCCAGGGAAGATAATTTGTCAAGCAGCCATGGCTGAAGCCATCATGTAGATTAATTTTATTGATATGCTTTCTAAAGTTGGACCAATGAAATATTCCTTCTGTAGGTTTATTTTGTTATATTATAATAGGTGCTATTTATTGAGTGCTACATGCCAGAAATAACAACAGTAAGTAAGCTGGTGTTTTTTGTTTGCCATGCGCCACGTGCCATGCTCTGTTACAAGTGGTTCTCTTGATTCGCAGCCTCATCTAATTCTCACAACAACCTCATAGGATCGGCACGATTGTTATCCCCATGTTACAGATGAGGAAACTGAGGCTTAGGGAGGTTTAAATCATTCACCTCACGGGTCCCAGCTAGTAAGTGGCAGAGCTAACTATAACGTCTAGTTGTGCCTCGGAAGCGGGGAGGAGTGAAGTCCACCTGTCTGTCTCTCCTCTTGCAGGATACTGGTGAACATGGATGACAACATTGTGAAGCATTACTCCAATGAAGACACCTTCCAGCTTCAGATCGAAGAAGCGGGCGGGTCGTACAAACTCACCCTGACAGAAATCTAAAGGCCAGCAGGTCCCCCGTGCCCCCGAGTTAAATGAAGGTGTTACCCAGATCTTACTGTTTGGCAGGTGCAGGTCCGCCCATTAAGCGGGCGGGTCGTACAAACTCACCCTGACAGAAATCTAAAGGCCAGCAGGTCCCCCGTGCTCCCGAGTTAAATGAAGGTGTTACCCAGATCTTTCTGTTTGGCAGGTGCAGGTCCGCCCATTGGCCATTGTGCAAACACAGGCGGGTGTCAAGGGAAGGGATTCCTTTCGAGTTGGAGATGGAGCTGCATTTGGCTTGGAGATGGCATTTACTATATTGCATTGGTGCGTTTCAGGTGACGGAGAAATCCATAGACCACTAGTTTGAATGTTCTGACATACTTAGTATTAAAAGTGAAAAGTTTGTTCCAAGATCTAACATTCTCTCTCAGAACCTTTAAGTTCTGCTGTTATTTATCATAATATTGGAATATCTACCTTGTCTCTACAACATTAGTGGGCCTGCTCACTAGAGGAAGTCAGAAAAAAACAAGGGACTTGGATTTAGGGATTTTATACTCTTGCCTGAACTCAGAATGACTTCAGCTGCCTCAGGTTAGTGGGAGCAGCACCTGCAGAGTAAAGGGTGAGCCCTTTCTCCCTTAACTCTCATCCTCCAATAAATGTTTACTAAAATAGGGCATGTTACCAAAATCTTCCTCTGCAACTTTCTTGGACATATCAACTGCCTTTCTTATGAAGAACTTTAATGGGTTACAGTATGAAATTAGTTAAGATAAAGCTGCATTGTATATAAGTGCAATATATTTTTGAAGGTCTGTGTCTGTAAATGTGTACATACATGTCTTATATAAATATATAATATATAAATATGGTGTCTGTGTACATACAGTGAAGATATGCAATAAGACCTACCTTAAAGACTTTCCCTAGACAAAAAGCTAAGTTATTTTTGTTGATGTGTACCAAGCAGATAGAATACTGTGCTTAGTGGAACCCACTCAAAGCTTTCTCTGTGTTTTCCCAAACACAAGCAGTTCTACTGCATAGCAAAACCTTCTGAAATGACAGATTGTTTGCTATGAGAATGTTGTTATTTGGATTTCTGCACTGTTTAACAAATGAAGTAAAAGAAAAACTGCAATTCATGTCTGTGGTATATGCTAGTATCAGTCAGATGTACCTATATAAACACACACAGTAACTACAAAACACATAATTTAATTATATGTAATTATTGTGTAGCAAGTAATACTTCTCAAAATGGCATTCTTTGTAATCTTCCTGATATAAGAAATGATTGTTATTTTATCATGTTTCAGAGTCTTCGAGCTTTGATCATCTTGTGTGTTAACAATTCTGGAAAGCATTCATGAATTTATGAGAATATATTACTATGGCAGGGGAACATTTTGTACACATGTTTAAATATATAAAAATACTAAAAATGTAATTTTATAACAAAAATAAGATCACGGGTATCTTTAGGTTCAGGGAACTAGAATAAGTCATTTGTATAAGTAGGATTGATAGTTACATTCTTAGGTTAAAATACTCTAATGAAGTATGTGAACTAAATTCCTGGTTTTCTAAGATAAGATATGGGACACGGGTTGTATAACAATAATATTTTATATTTTGTTTTATGAAATTGATTTTGTCTTGTTTTTAATTATATCAGTGAAGATGTATTTTAAACCAAAGCAATTAAATTTTATATGTCTATTTCATAATATGTAATTTCCTGTTATTCAGTTGGACTGTATCCTTTCATTAGTCAGTAAAACAACATTTGAAATCTTAAGATGTTAGAGCCAAAAAGCATCTCCTTTATTAGCACTTTCTCCTTATTTCTTAGCATGTGTACTTAGATTGCTTCGTTCTTGTTAATTTTTCCCTACAGGTGTCTGAAATCCGGGTAATTGTTACATAAGGGAACCCTGAATAACTTTTCAGTTTTTACCAAAATTTAACCACTAAAGCTGAAGGTAAACACTTTCATACCTAAAATCTTAGTCTTAAGTTTTTAAAAGCCTACTAGAAAATGTTTAGTTTAAAAATCTACCAGTAATGTCTTAATTCATCAGAATTTCTAAAACAGCTGTCCTGAGTATATTCAGGTCATACAAGGCCTAAATGTGATAGACATTAAAATATATTTTTAAGGAATATGTGATCAAGTTAGTGAAGTAAGGGGCCGGCCCCTGGCTCACTCAGGAGAGTGTGGTGCTGTTGGCACCGGGGCCGCAGGTTTGGATCCCATGTAGGGATGGCTGGTTGGCTCACTTGGGAGAGCGTGGTGCTGACAACATCAAGTCAAGGGTTAAGATCCCCTTACCGGTCATCTTTAAAAGAAAAAAAAAAAGTTAGTGAAGTAAACTCCCTGATAGATTTCCTGTGACATCTGTGTGTGTCCCACTCTAATCCTTGGGCCATGAGTCCAGACTCTTCACCCACAGCCTCACCTCCGGATCACAGGTGGGTCCAAAGTCCAGCTCGGCACAGGAAGCCGGGGGTCGGGCCAGCCCAGCCTCTCCCTGGGGGCCTTCCTGCCTCCCACTTCTGGCCCCCCACCCCTCTGGACATTCCTAACTGTGTACCTGCACAGGTTTTGTTCCCAGGGTCCAGTCTCCATTCTGAGTCTCATCACCTGAATACTGACACCCCCCAACTTTCTCCGATCTAGAACCCTCCCCCGAGCACTAGATTCAGCCCCTTACTAGACAGTCTCTACCCGGATGACCTACCAGGTACTTCAGCTTCACACATCCCAGACTGAACTCATGTTTTCCTCCTTAATCACGCTTCTGCTTCTGGGTTTCCTGTTTGGTTGGCATCCTAGCTGGAAAGCTGGGTGCCATCTCTGACTCTGCCCTCTGTCACTGCCAGCATCCAGTCAGACCATAGGGCCGACATTTGTCCCTTGTTTATTGTTCCTTCTCTTCATCTCCACTGTGGCAGTAGTACCTTTCCGGCCTCTCACCACCTCTAAGCCACCTCACCTCGCAGGCTTGATACTGGGGGTTGGGTCATGTCGGCAGAAACTGCAAAGGCTGGTCCTAGCCGTGTCTGTTGCTCATGCCCCCGGCTGCCCATCTGCCCCAGCGGTGCCCCTGCGGGAACCACGCACAAGCCTCTGGTGCACGAGCCTGCTCCTCCTAGGCTCCTTGCTCTGGCCCTTGTCTTTCCCATGGCCTCAAGGCCCCCTCTGGTTCGGCTGGAGGATTTCTACTCACTCTTTGCAACTCTGCTCAACCACCACCTGCTCCGGAGCGCTTTCCTTGGCACGCCCCTCTGCACCCCCAGGGAAAGGATAGACATCCCCATCGTATCATGTTGTATGGACCTATTTAGTCACACGGCCGCCCTCCCCTCCCCTGCCCCTTGCTGCTCCAGCCTCGCAGCCATGCGCCGTACCTTCCGTAGTCACCTCCACGGCCTGGTGACAGCGTGGGCCTGGCACGGAGCAGTCACCAGCAGATAGGGGTTAAGTCCATGCATTCAGCTGCCCAGGTTCAAAACCTAGGAGTCAGCATCCATGCCTCTTTCTTTCACATCCTGCATCCAGTCGCTCAGAAAGCCCTGTTGCCCCTCCCTTTGGGATCTATCCAGAATCCAGCCGTCTCTCACCCTCACCTCTGGCCTGGAGTTTTGCAGTAACCTAACTGGATTCATTGCGTCCTCTCCTGGTCCCCTCATTTTATTCTCAGTCTAGCAGCCACAGTGACCCTCCTGAAATGTAACTCAGAACCTGCTCAGGACCCTGCGGTGGTCTGCTGCACGCAGAATAAGCCGAGTGCTCGTAGTGTATGCAGGCTCTGTCCCCGCCTCTGACTGCGTCCCTTCCTCTCTCCTTCATCCGCTCTGACCTTGCTGAACACCGCCCCCCCACCTCCCGAACGTGCTATAGAGCTGGGTCTGAGGTTGCACAACGTCGCAAGCAAATGTGGGCATGCAGCTTACAAAAGCCACCAGGTTTGACTCTAAGCTTTCTGCTGCTGAAGGTGGTATCAGAGATGTTTACCCAGTCGTGGTCACGTCACCAGGAAGAAAGATTCGTGTGCCTGATGGCGTGTTGGCGGTGTTAGTAACGAGCTGATCAGGGCTGAGGCTCAGGCTTGCCCTTTTGGGCAAGTGTTTTTCTCTCTGTGTCAGTGGGTGAGGCTGGTCAGCAGCAGTTTGCTCTCAGCTGGCAGAGCCAACAGCCCACGTTGCTGCCCTGCCCTGGGGCTGTCCCTACTCTCCAGCCGTGGATGAGAATCTAGTCTGTAGGGACCTGGGGAACCTTTCCATCCCGCAGGATGCCAAGTCCGTCCATCCCATTGATGACAGTGCCGGAAGGACCTAGGGAGCAGGAATGAGCATCTTCGCTAGACAATGTGCTGGAGAGCAAGAAACATCCCACAAAGATTCAGGGGACTGTCTCAGTAAAACTGCTGGGGTCCAGCCACGTGGGGCATGTCAGCACATCTCTTCCAATGTGAGGGACAAGTGCCACTTGGTCCCTCCACCTTACCCCACTCCCCACTCCTCACCCCCCCCGCCTTCTGTCCCATGGATGTCCTTAACCTGCTCTAATCATCTCTTCTAACCTGTTATATATTTTACTTGATTATTATACTCAATGTTCATCATTTGCCTCCCTTTTCTAGAATGTTCCCTCTGCCAGAACAAGAATTTTTGTGTGACTTGTTCACTGATGAATCCTAAACACCTATAAAAGGTGCCTGGCACCATGTAGACACTTGTGCCGATGTCCCCTGTTGGCCCCTGCCGATCCCCTCTCCACCATCTCCTCCCGCAGACTCAGCTGTGTGCACCACATCAACCATATGGGTGGGGGGAGACGGAAGGAAGCGAGCGAGGTCAGAGACTGAGTCCCTGGCTCCTACCCACCACCTCCAGCCGGCTGTTCCTGACGCTCACTGCGCCTCGGGTGGTCTCCTGCGCACGGCTCTGCCCCTCTGGGTGCTGGCAGCCACTTCCTTCAGGGGTTAGCTGCTGCCAGCTGGAGGTTGGGACCGTCCCTTTAGGTGGGCTTGCATTCCCATCTTCACAAATAATCCTTCCTTGAATCATCCTATTTTGAGTGTGCCATCTGTTTCCTGTTGCGATCCTGGTTGATACAATGATCAATAAATTTTCACTGAATGAATGAAAGAAAGATTTGTCAAGAGTGTCGGAAAGACCAGTGGACTTCCCTGAATCCCAGCTCTTCTCTCGAATATTCTCTCGTATGTCGCTGCTAAAGAGGAACTCTACCACTCTTTTCTGTTATAATTTGCTGAGGAAGGCTATTTAACAAACTTTTAGGAGGGTAATAAATTTGGTGAATGGGTTTTCTTTCAGAGATTAGGAAAGAAGATTTGACTTTCCCTGAAATATTCCCAACTGGGGTACACAGTTTCAACTGACATGTATACTTGAAGGCAGCAAATGTCAATGATCTAAGTGGATTTTCCTTTCTGACCTCTACTCTTTCTAGTGCCTGATTTTATTGTTACTCTTTATAGAAAATTTTATCCAAAGCCCAGCAAAATCACCTCATGTGCAAGTGCACATCAGCCCCTATGAGCAGGATCACCTGAGGTCATACGTTTACACAGTTAAATCATGATTATCTTGATTTGTTGCATGACCTGGTTTCTTTGCCCTACTGAAAAAAAGCAAAGGAGCTTAATTTTCAGGGGAAAAAAGATAAAAACTAAAATAATGCAAGATAGTTGTTTTTTATTCCCTATTACCTTTGAACATTTTTTCTTTCTTTCTTTGTGTCTTACCATATGCCGAGACCTCAATGGCTGACTAGGGAAATTACTGGATACTTAATGCTTAAGAGATTCAGTGGGCTGTTTACCGGGGAGAAGAGGAGAGGGCTTTCTGTGAACAAGAATCTGCCGGGGCTGAGACATGAGCTCCTCCAGTCCCAAAAGCTTAAAACACACCAGTTTAGCATCCAGACTGCTCAGCGTGAGCCATTATGAAAGAATGGAGGAAAGAAAAGTGCAGAATGTAGGGCCGGCCCTGCCTCACTCGGGAGAGTGTGATGCTGATAACACCAAGGCCATGGGTTGGGATCCCATATAGGGATGGTTGGTTGGCTCACTGGGGGAGGATGGTGCTGACAACACCATGCCAAGGGTTGAGATCCCCTTACCGGTCATCTTTATAAAAAAAAAGAAAAAGAGGGACCTGCCCGGTGGCGCCACTTGGGAGTGCAGCGGCGCTCCCGCCGAGGGCTCGGATCCCACATACAGACCAGCTGCTCACTGGCTGAGCGAGGTGCGGGAGCAACACCGAGGGTTGCGATCCCGTTGCCGGTCCCGGTCCGGTACGGACGCAACACTGAGGGTTGCGATCCGTTGCCGGTCATGAAAAAAGACAAAAAGGAAAAAAAAAGAAAGAAAAAGAAAAGAAAAGTGCAGAATGTGGTTAACATTTTATCCGTTGAAATAAACGTAGAGCTTTACAAATTTGGTTGGGTGGCTAAAACATGGATCTCCTGCAACCAAGAAAAAGAGGCACAACGGCTATTGGGCATCTTTGGATTTTGAAGACAACATATTCCTCATTTGGTGTGTTACTATGGCTTATTTACTCCATGACCCAAAAAGCTGCTAGCTTTGAGTGGGGTCCAGAAAAGAAGGCTCTGCAACGGGTCCAGGCTGCTGTGCAAGCTGCTCTGCTCCTTGGGCCATATGTTCCAGCACACCCAGTGGTGCTTGAGGAGTCAGCAGCAGAGAGGGATGCCGCTTGGAGGCCTTGGCAGGCCCCACAGGTGAGGCGCATCAGAGGCCCATGGGAATTTGGAGCAAGGCCCTGCAAACCTCTGCAAATAAGTACTCTCTTTTGAGAAACAGCTCTCGGCCTGCAACTGGGCCTTAGCAGAAACAGAACACTTGACTGTGGGCCACCAAGTTACTGTGTGACCTGAGCTGCCCATCACGAACTGCCTCTTATCTGACCCAGCCATAAAGCTGGACATGCACAGCAGCACTCAATCATCAAACGGAAGTGGTATGTACGTGATCTGGCCCAAGCAGGCCCTGAAGGCACAAGTAGGTTACATGAAGAAGTGGCCTGATTGAATTATGTCCCCCTAAAACTCCCTGAAGCTTGAATTGTGTCCCCAAGTTTTATGTATTAGAAACTTGGCCCCCACTGTGCCTGTTAAGAGGGTGGGAAATCCTATTATGGTAAATGAAAGGTGGAGCCTTGCATGGGTGATTGGATTGTAGGACCCAGCAGTAGTGAATGGATTAAAAATGGTGGTCAAGGGACATGGTTCTGAGGACTTCAAAAGAGGAGGAGAGTCTGTCTTTCCCTCTCTCTGTTCTCTGCTTCCACCATTTTGCAGTGTGAGACCCCTGGGTCACTGTCACCACCAGATGGACTTTGGACTTCCCAGCCTCAGAAACTGTAAGCAATAAATGTCGTTTTTCTTTATAAATTACCCAGTCTCAGGTATCCTGCTATAGCAACACGAAATGGACTAACACATGGCCCACATGCCCGTGGATCCTGCTGCTGCTGCACTGCCTTCTCTCAGTCCGTGCCTGTGGCTTCACGGGGAATTCCCTACGATCAGCTGACAGAGGAAGAGAAGACTCAGGCCTGGTTCACACATGGCTCTGCGTGATATGCGGGCACCACCCGAAAGTGGACAGTTGCGGCAGGACAGCTCCTTCCTGGGACACCCCTGAAGGGCAGCGGCTGAAGGGAAATCCTCCCAGTGGGCAGAATTTCAAGCAGTGCGTGTGGTCATTCACTTTGCTTGGAAGGAGAAATGGCCGGACATGTGACTATGTACCCATTCATGGGCTGTAACCGATGGTTTGGCTGTATGCTCAGGGACTTGGAAGGAACACGATTAGAAATTTGATGACAATGAAATTTGGGGAAGAGGTATGTATGTGGATAGACCTCTCTGAATGGGCACAAACGTGAAGATATTGGTGTCCCATGTGAATTCTCACCAAAGGGTGACCTCAGCAGAGGAAAACCACAACAATCAAGTGGGAAGGATGACCCATTCTGTGGGTGCCTGTCAGCTTTTTTCCACAGCTACCGGTCAGTGCCCAGTGGGCTCATGAGAAAAGTGGCCTAGGTGGCAGGGATGGAGGTTATGCCTGGGCTCAGCACTGTGGACTTCCATTCACCAAAGCTGACCTGGCTATGGCCAACATTGTGTGCCCAATTTGCCAGCAGTAGAGACCAACACTGAGCCCCCAATATGGCACCACTCCCTGGGGTGATCGGCCAGCTATGCGACAGGTTGGGTACATTGGACCAGTTCTATTGCAGAAGTGGCAGTGTTTTGTTCTTCCTGGAATAGACACTCTGCATATGGATTTGCCTTTCCGGCACACAATACTTCTGCCAAAACTAGCACTGTGGGCTAACAGAATGCCTTAGCCACATCACGGCATTCCACACAGCATTGCTTCTGGTCAAGGAACTCACCTCACAGCCGAATAAGTTTGGCAATGGGCCCATACTCAAGGAATTTGCTGTGTTACCATGTTCCCCACCATCTTGAAGCACCTAATTGATAGAACAGTGGAATGGCCATTGAAGACTCCATTACTGCACCAGCTAGGTGATAATTCCTTGCAGGGCTGGGGCAAGGTTCTCCAGAAGACAGTAGAAGCTGTGCGTCAGCGGTCAGTGCATGATGCTGTCTCTCCCGTAGCCAGGATTCATGGGTCCAGGAATCAAGGGGTGGAAACGGGAGTGGCACCACTCACCATCACCCCTAGGGACCCACTAGCAGAGTTTTTGCTTCCCGTGCCCACAACTTTATGCTGTGCTGGTCTAGAGGTCTTGGATCCAGAGAGGAATGCTGCCACCTGGAGACACCACAATGATCCCTTGAGCTGGAAGTCAGGGCTGCCACCCGGCCATTTTGAGCTCCTCAGGCCTCTGAGTCAACAGGCTAAGAAGGGAGTCGTGGTGTCGGCTGCGGTGATTGATCCGGACTGTGAAGGGGAAGTTGTCCTCCTCGTGGAGGTAAGGAAGAGTGTGTCTGGAATACAGGACATCCCACCACGCCCTGTGATTAAAGCCAATGGGAAATTACAACCCAGTCCAGGCAGGACCACTAAAGGCCCCGACTCTCCAAGGATGAAGGTTCAGGTCACACCGCCAGGTAAAGAATCACGACAGCTGAGGTGCTCGCCGAGGGCAGAGAGAATGCAGAGTGGGGAGTAGGAAAAGGTAATTAGGAAAACCGGCTACGACCATGTGACCGTGACTGTGACCATCACAGAAGTGAGGGCTGTGACTGTCGGGAGTATTTCCTCCTCATTTTGTCATTCGTGTGTATCCTACATATGTTAGCAAGTATCTTTGTTTTTCTTTCTTATTCCCTTATCATGTAACATCAGGTGTATTGACTTTATATCAGTATTTAGGAATTGCTAACTTTACATCGTGGGATTTAAGTTATGGGATATCAGGAGAAGCGTAAACGTCACTCAAGGACTTTACCTCCTCTTCTGCAGAAGGGGTTAGTGCGTTTCCGTTGTACACAGGAGAGGTGTGTCATCAGGTGGAATTATGACCTTGTCATTGTCATCATTTGGAGAGGAAGTGTCGTTTGAGAAGATGTGTGTGGGTGCTAGGCAAGTTGACAAGAGGTGGACAAGGGGCTAAGAGATGCCCAGATAGCTGGAAAACCATGATTTCTGGGTGTGTTGGTGAGGGCGTTTCTGGAAGAGGTTAGCATTTGTGTGGGCAGGCATCGTCCAGTCCTCCCAGGGCCTGAGTAAAACAGGGGAAGGTCGAACTGCTCTCTCTTCTTGAGCTGAAGATCCCATCTTCTCCTGCCCTCGGACACTAGTGCTCCTAGTTCTCGGTCCTTTGGACCCTGACCAGGACCATGGGCCTTCCCCTGCCTGCCGCCCCCCCCAGATCCCAGGCCTTCAGGCTCCCACTGAATGAGCCCCCCTGGTTCTCCAGTTTGCAGATGGGAGATCATGGGACTTATCGGTGCCTATAGTCACATAAGCCAGTTCCTATAATCTCTGTCTCTGGGCCGGCCCAGTGGCGCACTGCTACAGTGTGCCGCTTGGGAGCGCGGCGGCACTCCTGCCGAGGGTTCGGATCCCACGTACAGACCGGCTGCTCACTGGCTGAGCAAGGTGCGGGTGCAACACTGAGGGTTGCAATCCCGTTGCCGGTCCCCATCCGGTATGGGCGCGACACTGAGGGTTGCGATCCGTTGCCGGTCACGAAAAAAAAAAAAAGACAAAAAAAAAAAAAACACTGGCTGCCTATAATCTCTGTCTCTGTCTCTGTCTCTCTCTCTCTCTCACATATATCTCCTATTCTGTTTCTCTGGAGAACCCTAACTAATACAACCAAGGTCATGCTTCAGGGGCCACTCAGCTCCTGGCTGAGGCTCCCATAAACTTGATACTGGGCATACAGGTCCGGCTGCCTGCCCCCTTCCAAAAACAAACCACTCAAGAGTCAAACGTTGGTGAAATGGAAGTCAGCTTTTATTCAGGAACACAGGTGACCTGAGGGGAGATGTTAGGCTCACCCATCTCTCTGGTCAACCTGAAGGAGAGTGCCCGGGCTAAAACCATCTCAAAGACTTGGATTTACTGAGGGGTTTTTAAAGAGGGGCTGAGGGAATAGAATGAGGGAAGTGGAGAGCGGGAGGGAGGGGACGTGAGCTGCAAGGGCTTCACGGACGGTTCCAGGTGCAAAGTCTCACCAGGACTGCTTTCTGCTCCCGTCCTTGCTGTTATCTCAGGGTCCTGTCGGAGGCATGGAATCAGCACAGCTCTGCTCACGTCTTCCTCGATTTCCCTTGGATAGTACGTGCAAGACTGCTGCTCCAGGCTGGCTGGAAACCAACTTTACATTCGTGTAAATCATGTCTTCTTGCCCTATAACCAAATTTAAAATATTAAATAACCATGAGAAAAGAGGGAACTCAGAAAAATGCATGCTAAGAAAAACAAGACAAAACTGTGTCCTTTTAAAATCTTTTAGAGCCCAAGTGGTTTTAGGTCGCAACATGGCTTTTGTCTTGCTCACTCCAACAAAACAGTGCTTACTGGGGAATGCACAGGCCACCTTGCACATCTCCCTATCCCTGGGTAGTGTCTAGGGGTCGCTCTGTTCCCAAGGTGGGCGCTGAGTGGTCTGTTTGCCCAGAGCTTGGTCTCAGCTGTGCAGGGAGGGGCCCAGGTGGAAGCCCTGCCTCCCACAGCCCTCACCCGGCCCCCTGGGTCTGAGGTCCTCTCCCTGCTTCAGTTCTCCAACTCTCAGAATGCCGGATTTACCCCTGGCCTCGCTCTTCCGTGCCCGCGTCCTGTGGGGCCAGAGCAGGGCAGTGGGCTCCTTGCTTGGCGCTGCAGATGGAGCACGAAGCAAGCCTACAGCCCGTTACTAGGTGCCCACACACAGCACTTCATCTGTTTGCAAATGTCCTGCAGGCCTGGCAGGATGGGGGCTGTGGCTCTGCAGGGTGAGGGTGCCCCCAGGACCAGTAGCTCCTCTTCCGGAAGCCCCTGGGGGAGAGCCCGGGGGAGAGGACAGCCCTGTCCTTAGGCTGCTCCCAGAGCTGCTGTGAGTGGGAGGGCAGGGCCAGGCAGGGCAGGAACTTCACAGAGGTGCTCACTGGAGCTTGGGGGCTCCGTGACTTGTCACAGCAGCAGACAGAGCCGGCCATCTCTCAGCAGTCCCCAGGGCCTGGCTCAGGGTGGCTGCATGAAGACAGCAGTGCCCTTTCCAGTTTCCACCCCACTCCCAATAGCTGATTCCCTCTTTTCCTTTTCATTCTTATGGAGCCCATCCCCAAAGCAGGCGAGCCCCATTCAGGAGCCCGCAGGACCGCCCCACCTGAACTCGTGGCTTCCTGGGGCCAGGCTGCCCGGCTGCTTTGGCTCCAGCTCCTCGGGCTGGTGGGGGCAGTTAAGGGGGCTCGATGCCTCCCAGCGCCGATTTCCAACCTGGCAGCCATATCCTGGCACGAGTGGGGGAGAGCAAGTGGCTCCGGGCAAGCTGACGGCACCCCAGAGGTGCCACTTGGTGTGAGATCATTCTTACACGTTCTTTTACTTCTTTACACGTTTTCCTTTAATTCTTTGAACATATTTAAAATAACTGATTTAAAGTCTGTCTAGTAAGTCCAGCATCTGGGACACCTCAGGAACAGTGTCTACTGATTTTCCCTCCTGTGTATGGGACATACTTCCTTTTTTTTTGTTTGTGTATATTTACTCGTTTTATTTGGGGCCATACTTTTTTGTTTCTTTGCATGTCTTGTATTTTTTTGTTGTTGCAAATTGGACATTTTATATAACAATGTGGCTACTCTGGAAATCAGATTCTTCCCCTTCCCCAGGCTTTGTTGTGATATTTTGAAAATATATCTGGTCTTCATCCCTGTCTCCTGACACACAACTCCTGAAATTGTTAGACTTTCCAAAGTGATGAATCTTTTTCGTAGGCTAATGATGGCCAGCAGCCCCTAGGTAGCTTCTGGGTGGGGACTGATCACAGGAAAGATCAAGGGAGGATTTTCAGTCCTGCCACCCCAACCTCTGGGGAGGGGAGAGGGACTGAAGGTTAAGCTGATCACCAGTGGCCAGTGATTTAATCAACCATGCCCGTGCAGTGCAGCCTCCACAAACACCCAAGAGGACTGGGTTCAGAGAGCCTCCCATAGCGAACACAGGGGGTTTTCACCTCCACTTGCCAGGAGGGTGGCACACCCCAGTTCCACAGGGACACAAGCTCCTGTGCTCAGGATCCTTCCAGACCTCGCCCTATGTATCTCTTCATATCCTTTGTAATAAATGGGTAAAGGAAAGTGTTTCCCTGAGATCTGTGAGCTGCTCAGCTAATTACGTAAACCACAAAACAGGGTTCCGGGAACCCCGGTTTATAGCTGGTTGGTCACAAGTTCCAGAGGCCTGGACTTGGGACTGGCATCTAAAGTAGGGGGCAGTCTTGGTGACTGAGCCCTCACCCTGTAGGTGCTGATGCCATCTCCAGGTAGATAGTGTTGGAATTAAATTAGAGGATGCGCAGCTGGTGCCCGCTGGAGAGTTACTGGCTTGCTGGTGGGGAGAAATCCCCACACATTTGGTCCCTGAAGTCAGAAGTCGGCATTCTGTGCTGCTAACTGTGCTGTGAGAGCAAAGCAAAGACAAGCAGTTTGTGTTTTGTTTTTTCCACACAGCCCTTGCTGTTTCATTTGTTTTGTGGCTTTTCTGAACTAACTCTGTAAAGTCTATATTCCATGTCATTCATGGGCACGGAAATCTCTGCTCAATTTGCTTAGTGGCTGGCTAATGATTGGACAGGTTTCCTTAAACATTGAATTCTCCCAGTCTTGGCTGAGGGGCTTTGTGGGGGTGCTGGGCACACCTTTGACTCAGCCAGGCAGTGGACAACTCTGCCTTAGCCTTCACTTCCTGCTTGTGCAGAGCCTCAAGGTCAACCAGAGGTGAGATCTTGGGGTCTCCTTGGGTCCTTCCTGAGCATGAGTCCACCCCATGGATGTGCATGGCCTTCTAGGTTTCCAGGAATATATCGAGCCTTTCAAAACACCAAAAT
Organism: Galeopterus variegatus; assembly: GCF_000696425.1. NCBI lineage: Eukaryota > Metazoa > Chordata > Mammalia > Dermoptera > Cynocephalidae > Galeopterus > Galeopterus variegatus. The sequence goes on along the minus strand of NW_007732502.1, from coordinate 71,644 downwards.
GCACTTTTCTCTTTTTTTGATGGCTGGCCTGCACAGGGATCTGAACCCTGGACCTTGGTGTTATCAGCCCCTCACTCTAACCAACTGAGCTAAGGCCAGCCCTCAAAATGCAATTTTTTTTTTTTTCCTTTTGTCTCTTTTTTTGTGACCGGCAACGGATCGCAACCCTCAGTGTCGCGCCCGTACCGGACCGGGACCGGCAACGGGATCGCAACCCTCGGTGTTGCCCCCACACCTCGCTCAGCCAGTGAGCGGCCGGTCTGTATGTGGGATCCGAACCCTCGGCGGGAGCGCGGCTTCACTTCCCAAGCGGCGCACTGTAGCAGTGCGCCACCGGGCCGGCCCTCAAAATGCACTTTTCACTGCCCTATTTTTCTCTAAAGCCTTTTGATTTGCCTAGTGTCTGCCTCAACTGTTATGCACCTCCTCAGGCAATCATGAAATTAGACAATTTCTTCCAAATATTTTTTGGCAAATGCCCTTGGGGAAATGGCTTTTTGTACAGGGTGCGCTCTGAGTCAGGCCAAATAAAGGCAGCCTTGCAAGTGGGGTTTTCCAGGGATCCACCAGACAGGTCACAAACACTGGCAGTTCCCCAGGACTGAGGCTTTGCAGGAGCCCACGCCAGCTCCGCCCCTCTGGTGGTGCCAGGCTGCTGGTTTTCATCATGACTGGGCTTTTGGTTCTCAAGTCTCCCTCAGGAGCTGACCGATGGCAGTGGACTAACTACCCAGCAGTAAAGGAATGAACAACTCACACACACACTTGCACAAGTCTCACAATAGCTGTGCTGAATACATATTATACAATCCCATTCATGTAAAACTCCAGAAAATGCAAACTAATACACAGTGACAGAAAGATCAGTGGTTGCCTGGGGATGGGTGGGGGCAAGAGAGGGGACTATAAGGGGCTCGGGAATCCCTGGAGAGAGATGGAGATGTTCATTATCTTTTTTTTTTGGCAGCTGGCCAGTACAAGATGTTCATTATCTTGATTGTGATAACAGTTTCAGGGGTGCATACATGTCAAAGCTTATCAAGTTGCACACTTTAAATAGGTGCAGCTTATTGTATATGAATTATACCTCAATTGTGCTGTTTTACAAAAACTTATTTATTTATTTATTTATAATTTTTATTTTTAAAAATTTTTATTGAATCAAAATTGATTATACACATTTTTGGGGTTCAACATTGAGATATGTTGATCAAATCAATATCACTAACATATATATTGTTACAAATCATAATTTTTCTTTATGCCCCTTGTCCAAGCTTTCCCCATCCCCCTCTCCCTCCCCCCTCCTCCCCACATTTTACCAAAATTTAAAAGATTACCTGAATCTACTACTGAAAACAATCATCTCCCTCTCCTAATTTCCCCCAGCTCTGGTCTGCCTGCATCTAAAGTTGACCCAATCCTGTCCCTCATACAACAAAGCTCCTCTCCCTTCCCCAGTTATCACCAATCCACCGTCAGCTTAGCTGGAGCTCCCCACCCCCAAGCCTGAGCTGAGTCCAGGCCCCACCTGTGCCCCCCAGGTCCCCTCTCCTGCTCTCCCTGTCCACGTGCTCACCTCCCTGCTGTGGCAGAATCCTCTGCTTCTGCGACTGACGCCTGCCTCTGTCTGGAGCAGGTGGGCTCTGGAAGGGCGGCAGGACCAGGTTCATTGTCTTTCATCCATGCACTGGGAAGCACTTAGCAGGAGCCCGGCTTAACTGTCTGCTGGTTGAAACAAACTCAGCAAAAATCTGGAAACAACCTCAATGTTCAAAAGCCAAGGCCTGGTGAAGTGCCCTGAGGCACGTGCATTGAGTGGAAGGCTTTGGTGGTCCTGGCAACCTCGAAGACTTGCAGTCGCCTTGGCTGAGTAAAGGGAAAGGACAGGATGCCTGGATGGGCCAGCGTGAACAGGTCCCTGTGTGGGCCCCACAAGTGAGCTATTTCCCAGTCAGCAGATGCCCCCAGGACACAGTGCTGCGGGTCCCTGGCTGCAGCCTGATGTGGCAGGCCTAGCTGAGGGGGGAGAACACTGCCCACATCTCTTTTCTGCCTCTGCCTCCCTCCTCTGAGAGCCTCTGCGCACAGGTGTGGAGGGCAGATGGTTAGCAGGAGCCCCGTGGCGAGGCCTCACACCCACCAGACCCCTGTCCAGCCACTCCTCTGCTCTGGCTCTCTGCACCCCAGAGCTGGCCCCAGAAAGCCTTCCTGTTAGGACAGCCAGAGCCAGGCTTGGAGAAGCCCGTGCAGGAGAGAGGCGGGGGGCGCTGCAGCGGGGCCTCCAGCCCATGGAGACCAGATGGCTGGCCAGGCCTGTCCGAGGTATGTGCAGCCTTCCCGGTGGCTGATGGCCAGGCAGGGGCTGGCCTGGGGTGTCTGGCCCAGCTGGCTGCTGCTACCTTTTCTCCCGCTGGCCTGGCACACAGTCCCACAGCTGGCGCGACGCTGCGACCTTTCCCCCACTTCCAACTCTGGCCTCCAGATGATTCCAGGCCCCTGAAGTGTACAGGAGTCACATGTCACTGGCACAAGGGCCTCCCTCCCTATTCCCCCTCCTTGCGCTGGGTGTACAGGGCTGCACTAGAGAACAGGGATGGGGCCTGTCACCTGGAGCAGGGCCTAGTTGCAGGACAAGGGCTTCCGGCCAAGGCCTGCAGGGCTGGGCCAGGCTGGAGCCCATCATGAGGCCCACCCTCTGTGTAGGGAGGCTCACAGGACCTCAGAGCCCACAGCCCCCAACACCTGCCCAGATCTACCCAGCTTTCTACCATAGACACCTTCTCCCCCTGAATGTCATTAATCATGAGGGCCAGAGGCGTGACTCTGGCTGCTGACGCAGCGGGGTCCATAGGCAGTCTTACCACAGGACTCCAGCCAAGACACCAGCCTCTGTCATCCAGCTCGTTCCCACGACCACCACCCCAGCCAGCTTCTCTACTCCCCACGGTGAGTTACGGCCCCACAGGGAGCCCCTTCCTAACATCCCACACCCATCCTCAACACAGAGTGACAAATGGGCTCCTTGCATCAGTCCCTGAGGATGCCTGAGGGCGGGGGGCCCTTTCCAGAGACACACGACAGGGGCGGTTGAAGGCAAAGCTGCCAGCCTCCGCAGCAGGCCCCACTGCACCACATAGGGCTGGATGGAGAAGCTGAGGCACAGAGAGGCGAGAGACCCTGAAAACGGGTGCCAGACACAATGGGCTTTGGTGACTCCCAGCCCCAGGCCCTGCCTAGACCTGGACTTGGGGACCCAGGAGCACAGAGCTGGGGGTGGGCGGTGCAGGGCAGGGGTGTTGCTAAGGCCTTTTTGCAGACAAGGAGCAGCAGTGACAGGTGTGTGTGCGTGTGCCTTTGTGTATGTGTGTATGTGACTGTGTGCACCCACATGCACATGTGTATACACGAGTATTGCATATGTGCGTGTGTGGTGCAGATGCTTACATGAGAGTGTGTGTGTGCACATATGAGTGTGCCCACGTGCCTGTGTGGACATGTGTGCACGTGTGTGCGAGTGCAGTGTGTGCATGTTCATGTGCACATATGCGTGTGTATGTGTGTGTATATACATGCATACAGGCATGTGCGTGTGACCATTGGGGGGTGGGTTAGGCTGGCTGGTTTGCCAGTGGCCTGACCACTAACTTTGGGAAGGGGGCCATGTGGGAGTGTGGGCCTGGGGCATCTCAGGAGCCCCTGCAAGGAGTGACATGCAGTAAGCCTGGTCATGGGATGCTTTTAGCTGTTCTGTTTCTTCCCCAGGGAAATTTGCCATCAGGTGGGGCATGTTTGCCTGGAGGCAGAGGGATGCCTTTAAAGGGAAAAGAGGAAGGGGAAGGAACTGACCTTCCTGGGCTCTTACCTTGTTCCGCGCATTGCACTAGGTGCTGGGGACTCAGCCAATTTGCATGTCTCCATTTATATCAGTCAGTGTTCTTGGTTGCAAGCAACAGAAAACTCTCTGATAAGAAAGCTGGGAAACTACTGGGAAAACAGGCAGGAGCACAGCCAAGGTCACGGCCCAGGAACAGGGGTGGGGAACTGCCCAGGACTCACCTTGCACCTGGCTGGTGGATGCAGGGCTCCCCCGATGCTGCAAGCACCTGCCATTGGCCCCTCCTGGGGCATTGCTCAGTGCAGAGGCAAAGTCCCAGCACCCGATTGGCTCAGCCCACGTCGCATGCAGGATCTGGCCTCCTGAGGCTTCAGTCTGGAGATAGCCTGACTTCCTGCAAGACTTCACAACAAGAGACATGGTGACAGGAAGGGTGGGGTGCAGGGTGGCCCTATCCTGTCCCCAGGACTCTGTAGCGGGGGGAACTGGGCAGTTAAAGCGTGTAGAATGGCAGAAACTGCACCGGGAGAGGCCCAGGCGGATGCAGTGTGGGAAGCCTTCACAGAGGAGGTGACCACGACGCTGGACGGTGAAGGCTGGGCAGGAGTTCCCTGGAGGAGGACGTGGAGAAGTGCATTCCAAGGACGGGATGAGTGGGGTGGGAGAGGCTGGCCTGCTTCAGGGTGGGCCAAGCTGTGTGATGTGAGGGGTCCAGGCAGGGGGCTAGGGCTGGGGACGGGGAGAAGAATGTGACAAAACAATTTGCCCCTCCCCCTTCGAGGGCCTCCTTCCACGGGAATGGGGGTGGCAGAGAAGAATTACCAGGGGCTGCGGGGCTGAGGGGAGGCCCCACAGGACGCACAGGTGCAGAGATGCTGCAGCGCCAACCAGCCAGAGTGCAGGGACCGTGTGGAACACAGCAGCCACCCACTGGAGACCTCAGAAAAGCCACCTTCTTTTGAAAGTTAGATTTAGCGAGGTATTTACATAGAATAAAATTCACTGTTTTTAGGAGTACAGTTCTATGAGTTTTGACACATGCATCCAGCCAAGTAGTCACCACCACAGTCAGGACGGGAACGATTCTACCACCCAGAGCATCCCTTCTGTCCTTGGTCATCACTTCCTCCCCCTACCCCCATCCTTGGTAATCACTGCTCTGATTTCAGTCCTTTTGAAAAGGGTTAGAACTACACTAGCCCTGGAGTAGGGGCTGCTCTAGAGCTGTCCTAACAAAGCCCGAAAGTGAGTGTTGACGTGAGTCCAAGTGCACCTCAGCTGGCCAGTAGATGCACAGTGCAAACAGGCCTGCAGTCAGGCACGAGGACCCAGAGATGTGGGCTACACAGCCATGTCCCTGACAGGTTCGGCCTGGGTGAAGACAGACCTGAGCACAGCACAGATGGCAGATGCACAAGAGAGTCACAGCAAATGTCCCAGGCGTCAGTGGGTGAGACAGTGCTTCCATCTAGGGGAATCATGGAAGGCTTCATGGAAGGGATTCCTTTTGCACTAGGCCTTAAAAGACGGTTGAGAAATAAAGAAAATAATGTTTTAAGTCACCCATAAAATCATCTATTACCCACGTGTGAGGGCTGGCCAGTTAGCTCACTTGGTTAGAGAGTGGTGTTGGTAACACCAGAGTCAAGCGTTTGGATCCCTTACTGGCCAGCTGCCGAAAAACAAACAAAACAAATGTGATTACTTTTGGTATTCTGTTAAATTTCTTCTCTTTGAATTCTCTTTTTATTTTTTCCTAAATGGAGCTCAAACCCTGTCTCCTCCATTCTGTTTTGCATTTTTTGGTTAATGCCATTTCAAAAAGCATTTTCCAAAAATTATAGCATCCATTTTAACAACTGAAATATTTCCTTAAGTATCTGTGACATGGTCTAATTAACCTGTTCTCTGTTGTTCACACGTAGGTTATTTTCAAGTTTTAATTAATCCTGCAATAAACCCCTTATTCTCCCCCGGCTTCTAATTGGTCTCTTAAGTTAGATTCCCAGGAGTGGAATGAATGGGCCTAAAGATATAAACATTGTGAAATTTATGATACATGTTGCCCAATGACTTTTCTAGAAAGTTGTACAAAGTTACACTCCCTCCACACTTACTCTCTTATGTCCTAATAAGCATTCCATGCATTCTCCCCCACAAACCAAGCCCTGTCCACCTTCCCATCCTCAGTGCCCAGCACAGGGCAGGAGCCCAAAGACACCCCTTGCACCATCTGTGACCATACTTTCGCAAAGGAGAAGGGTTATCCAGGGTCAGTGAAAAAAGCCCTTAGAGACACTCAAGGAGCCAAACCTTGGCCAAGTGTGGGTGGACGTGCGGGTCTCTAGACACTTTCTAGAACACCTGATGTGGAGATGGGTGGCTCTTAGAGACCCAGAAGTTCAGCTTTCCCATCTGCAGGTAAGGAACCCAAGATCCAGGTGTGGCAAGGGGCTTTCACAGGGCACCCAGCAGCCACGTCAGCATGCTCCCTGCTTCTCGGGGTCATGGCCTGGCAGTGTAGACAGCTAAGCCAGAGTGCTGCAGCCTCAGGTTCCAGTGAGACCCACAGAGCCAGAGACCTTGATCCTGGGCTGGTGTCTGGTGCACAGTTGGACCAGACGCTGCTGAGCCACTGGTCACAAAGAAGGTGGGAAGGAAAATGGTGTTGGCTTGGTGGAGGCAGCGTTTGCTCTCCCTCTTCAGTGAGCATTTCCTCTTCTTAATATCCAGGGAGGGCCTCGAGATGACTGTGGCCCCTTCAGAGACCCCATGTCCCAGAATTGCACTGGCTAAGGGGAACCTAGAGCAGGAATCCTTCCTCAGCCTCCCAGACCAGCAGGCGGCCAGCTGCAGCCACTGAGGAGCTCTGCGCCCTCGAGCAAGCATCTCACCCTTCCCTCAGCCTCTCTCATAGGGCTATTTTGAGCGTCCAGGACAACCTGGGTGAAGCCTGTACCTTGCCCTGACTGGGTATCCAGCGCACCCCTTCATTATAGGCCACACTCAGCACACCAAGCTCACCAATATGCAAGGCATATTGTTTAGAGACACCAGTTCCTCATCAAAACAGAGATCGCTTTTCTTATCTCCTGTGGTAGACTGTGGCACTGATGGCCCCCACGAACCTCCCACTATGCACAATTCCCTCCCACACCGAATCTGGACAGGCTGTGACTCACTTGGCCAATAGAATGTGGCAGAAGCAATGCGGTGCCAGCCCCAGGCCCGTGGAGGAAGCTCCGCCTCCAGCCGCCATGCTGCCAGGAAGCCAGAGCATCCCAGTGGGGGACAAGGGCACGCATGCAGCTTCAGGAGTGACCTTGGCCCATTCCACGTAAAGCAGAAGAGCCACCTACGCAACCCACAGATAGTGAGAAATAATAAACCACTGTCACTCAAGGCCACTACATTTTGGGGTGGTTTGTCACTCAGTAATAGATAGCTGAGCCCTCCCCGCATCCCACCTTATCCTCCAGGCCTCGTCCAGTGGTGTGCCGGTAAACGTTTAACAAGCAGCTCTGAGGGGGGCGGGGCATGTAATTTGTAGTGTTTGCCAATTTCTATGGTGTAAATATTCCCATCATGGCTGATTTCAAGCTCCCAACATGACATCGCTGAACGTGGGATTGAGAAGAAATGCGTGCCATCCTCCCCGGGAGCCAGCGTGATCTGGATCCAGCACACCACTGGGCGGTCCTTCCTGTAACACATGACAACCAGCAGAGATCTGAGGTCAGCAGGCCAGACATGTGTGAGCTCCAAGCAGGGAAGGTGTGTGGCCAGAAGCCTGCTTCTCCACAGAGACACAGCACTCTGGGCGCAGCCTTATCTTCAGGGCATCTGGTAGAATGGAAAGAACTTTGAGTCACACGCCGAGCCCTGCGGCCTATTCCCTGAGCCTGTTCTCTTCCTTGGACGTGGGGAAGCGGGGCCTGGCTGGAGAGCTGGCGCTGGCTGGAGAGCTGGCGCTGGCTCTCCCTCCCATGAGGCGCAAGAAGGCTGGGGAGGTGGCGGCCAGGCTCCGTGTGCGATGCAGACCACGGTACTGTGCTTACGGCCAGGGAAGAGGGGACTTCAAGCACCCCTCCATCAGCTCAGCCTCTGGGCTTGATCAGAGACCTGAGGACTCCTGTGGCCGCCTATGAGAAGTCCTGGGGACTGGGTAGCCTGCTCTGCAGCCCAAGACCCTGGTGCAACAGCCACAGGAAGGCGACAGTGGAGGGGCCAGAACCACGCAGTCCACGGAAACAGCGTGGGTGGGGCTGGCAGTGCCCAAAGAAGCTGGTCACCAGGTGCCATGCTGGTCCTCACCTCCCCCACCCAGGGCTTCGGCCGCTCTGGGTCCCTAGGTGTGATGGCTAGTTTTATGTGTCACCCTGGCTAGGCTCCAGTAGCCAGTTGTTCAATCAGACGGCAATCCAGCAGTTGCTGTGAAGGTATTTTGTAGGTGTGATTGATATCTACAGTCAGCTGAGTTTAAGTACAGGAGATGACCCTCCATCACTTAGGTGGGCTTCATCCAGTCAGCAAAAGGCCTTGAGAGCAAACCCGAGGTTCCCCTGGGGAGAAAGAAACCACCCGTGCCCTCCAGATTGCCCGCTTGCCCAGCGACGCCTTGTGTGTGCCAAATCTCTGCAGTCAATCTCTCTCTCCCTCCAGCCCTCCTCCTCTCTCTCCATATATGTATCTTTCATATACGTGTAGAGATTTATTGCAAGGAATTGGCTTACACAACATGCACACACCCCCACATACATACATGTATACACACGCACACACCCCCTATTCTAGTGGGTCGTGTCTCTGGTGGAACCCTGTCTGCTCCCCTCTGTCTCGAATGGGGACCTCACAGCTCCAGGGGTGATGGTCTCCACGGGGCACGGCCAGGGATAGCGTTCCCATGGCATGCTGTGCCATCCACAGCCCCAGGGACAGGCCATGGACGGTGTGGGGGTAACCTCATCTTTGAGAATATTTAGACTGTATCCTGAATCCTTTCTGTTCCCTCGGGGGAGGGCTTAGGCTTTTGGAACCCAGAGTTTGGAAAGTCCCCAGAGCTACTTGTGCGTGTCACCCAGAGCTGGCCATCCTGAGTGGTGCAGGGCCCTGGTGAGCCTGGGAAGGCAGGTGAGGGGCTGCAGGAGGACTGGCGCCTGCAGGAGGAAGGGGAGTGGGCTTGCAGTGAGCGCAGGGGGGGCGGGAGGCTCCAGCCTGCGAAGAGCCCCTACGAGGGGAGAGGGATAAAGTCGCAATGATGCCACCTGGCTGCTTTGAGGTCAGACAGACAGGCATTAGGAGTGAAGCGGTGGAACCAGGGTCCCTCTTTCCACCCTGACATTTTGGTTAATATTGAGAGGGTACAGATTTCAATTTCAGCAGTCTTGATGGTGGCAAGGCTCTGAGAGAGATGGCCACAAAACGTCTTAGAGGGTCAGGGCCCTACAGCTTAGTATCTCAGGTTTTGTCACTCATTTCATGGCCTTGGTCATCGGATTTCAGCCTCCCCAGCCATGAGATGGGGGGATCTTCCTTGCCCGTAGCTCTGTCCCAAGGCATTGAAACGCAGGATCTGTGAGACGTCTCTAGGAGCCCGGGCTCTTTGCAGTCAGGGTGTGAGGATTCTATTACTCTTATGATTTTACACTTATTTTATTGTGGTTGTGACCAGAGGCTGCTGTTTGGCAGTGTAAATAAACAGCATTGGATTCAGAGTCGGACAAACCTGGGTTCAAGTTCAATCTCTGCCTCTCACCAGCTATGTGACCTTCAGCAAGTCACTTATTCCCTTTGGGCCTCAGTTTCCTCATTTGCCATCTCCGCACCTCTCAGGGTGGTTGGGTGGCTTAATGGATATGAGGCGAAAATACGGTAAATGCCACCCACACACGGAGCTTTCACAGGACAGCTGTGATGAGGCTGAGGTGGTCAGTGATCTTGTTCTCTGGAGACCTCACATTATTGAAGAGAATTGGGGAGTGTGCGTGTGCGTGCGTGAGTGCATACACAGACGCAACAGATGTGTCAGCCTCTCAGCATGGGAACATGTATGAGGCTTTGATATTTGACATTAAAAACATGGTCTTGACAAACAACGCAGCAAAAACAAACCGGCAAAAAAGTCGATCAGATCCTCCACATATTAGTCCATTTCTGTTGCTTATAACAGAATGCCCAGAACTGGGTAATCTATAAAGAAACAAAATTTATTTCTTACAGTTTGGAGGCTGGGAAGTCCATGGTCCAGGGAACACATCTGACGGGCTTCCTTCTTGGTAGTGACTGTCTATGGTGACACAGGGTCTCACATGGCAAGAGAATGGGCTGAGCATGAGTGAACTAACCTTGTCACTCGTCCTCCTTGTAAAGCCATCAGAACCACGCCCATATCCCATGAATGGAACCGCCCATTCACTAGGGCACAGTCCTCACAATCTAATCACCTCTTAAAGGCCCTGCCTTTCAAATACTGTAATTAAGATTTCCCACCCTCTTAACACTGTTACAGTGGAGATTGTTTCCAATACATGAACTTTTGGGGGACACAATTGACTCATAGCATCAGGGAAATACAAATTAAACCCACAATAATAAGCCACTTCAATCCCACTAAGATAGTTGAAATGAAGATGACTGGCAGCACCATATGCTGGTGAGCTGTGGAGCTGTGGAAGCTTCCAGCACTGCTGCTGGGGATGTGCAATGGTGGAAACACTTTAAAAAATAGTTCGGTGGACTCTCACAAAGTTAAACATGCATTTACCCTATGGCCCAGCAATTCCACTCCTAGGTTTCATCAAAGAGAAATGCAAGCGTAAGAGACGAATATAAATCTTCATAGCAGCTTTATTCCTAAACATCAAAAACTGGAAACAGCCCAAATGTGCAACACATGAACAGGTAAACAAGCTCCGGTGCAACCCTACAGTGGAACACTATTTAGCAAACACAGGAAAAACACCACAATGCAAACAAAAAACCCTGAATTACTGACACACTCACCAACATGGATTAATCTTCAAAACATTATGCTGAGCAAACAACAACAAAAACCAGAAACCAAAATAGCCAGACATAGAAGAGGACAGATTGCACGGTTCCATTTACATGGACTTCTACTGCGACAAAAAGCAGATTCGCAGTTGCCAGCGCCCCAGAATGGAAGGAGGAATCGGCCACAAAGGGGCACGAGAAACGAGATGACAGTGTCCTGTGTCGTGAGGGTGGCGGTAGTTTCACAGCTACCTGTATCCGCCGGCCCTCCCTGAGCTGTACACCTTAGATGGATGCAGCCTCTTGGACATGAACTATGTCTTAATAAAGCTGGTTTTGTGAATGTGAAGCTGCAGAGCGCGGTGCCGGCCTCTGCTCACTCTCCCACCTGGAATCACGGCCATTCCCATGACATGCTTGAAGTTTCCCCAGCTGCACACATGGGCCCATGAGCCACATGCATTGTCACCTGCCCACTGCGGCCTTTGGGGACGTGCCACAGGGGAGGCTCCAACTGCCATGCCCCAGCCCAGACCACAGTGATGGACACTCTGGAAATGTAAGAGCTTTAATTCTGGGACACTTTGTCAGTTATAAGGGTCAGAAAGTCCAACTTGGCTAAGTGTGGGGGGAGGGTAGAGGAAGAGGTTCATCCGCTCACACCGTGAGCAAGTCTGCTGCTGACTTCAGACCGTTCAGACCTGGCTGTGCCCAGGGCCCAAATGAGCCATTAGGTCACTTGTCTTCTCTTCTTCTCCCCCCGTTGTTTTTTGTTTTGGGGGGTTTTTTTTTGCAGTTGGCTTCAGTCTCTCCACGTAGCTAGAGCTGTGGCCCTGGCAGGTCACCATCACAGCTTGGAAGGGAAGAGACTGTCATCCTGCCAGGCCCAGCAGAAGCCCCTACTGGTCCGGCTAGGCCACATGCCCCGCTTCGGCTGCTCACTGTGTGTGCAGAATTGTGATTGGCCGACTTGGGCCACTTGGTGGGAGAAGGGGCTGGTCAGAGCCCGGTTCTGTTCTCCCGATGAGGCCTTTCAGCCTTCAGGTATATTCGTGGGTGCAGACATGCAGGGGCAGAGCTCTGCAACCTCCCCGCAGCCTCTAAACCCCCAAGGATACTGGGCGAGAGGAGCAGAGCTCCACACCTCGCCTAGCCCAGAGAGCCAGCTTCATGAATGGGTTTGTATATAAAACTTCAGTCTCTAGGTTACCACGTGGTGCTAACACCAAGGTCAAGGGTTTGGATCCCATGAGGGCCAGCCACACACAAAAAATAAATAAATAAAAATGAAATCTTCTTTTCAAGTTTCCACTGACATTGAAGAGCATGTACACAAATAAGCAGGGACCCTGTGGTAGGCAGGACTCTAAGACGACCTCTGGCCCTGTGTATGCCCCTCCCCTTGAGTATGGGCAGAACCTGTGACTTGCTTCTAGCCGACAGGATATGCCAAAGGTGATATCATTTCCATGACGACAGGGGTACATTATAATGGACTCTGTCTCTCCTGGGTTGTGCTGCCCATGCAGGAGGCCACGGAGCAGGGAGCTGCAGGCCACCTGTAAGATCTAAGGATGGCCTCCAGCCCCCAGCCAGCAAGAAGCCCTGGCCCCCAGTCACACTGCTGCAAGGAAAGGGCAGATTCCTCCCAGTAGGGCCTCCAGATGAAAATGCGGCCCAGCAGACACCTCCACTGCGGACTTATGGGACTCCCAGTAGAAGATTCAAGGCTGGGTCCACACTCCTGACCCACAGACACTGTGAGATGATAAATGTATGTTGTGTTAAGCCACTAAATTTGTGGTAATTTGTTATGTGGCATAGAAAACTAGAACACCCCCATTCTTTCTCGTGGGAATGAATCGCTGCAGTAGCCCACAGACCAGTCTCCCAGCCTCAGGTTTGCCCCCGCTCAACCTGTACCGTGGTCAGAACTATGGTCCTAAAATGCAAACGGGATTGCCTCACTCTCTTAGTTAAATCCCATCAATGCCTCTTGGTGCTCAGAATAAAACATGAGCTCTTTAACATGACCTTGTAAACGGGCCTTTACCCCAATTTCCACTTGTCTGGGCAGGGGAAGCCCACCTCCCCGCAAGCCCCTCCCGCTCCAGGCCACTTTCTTTTTTTGGTTTTTGTGTTGTTTTTGGCAGCTGGCCCGCATACGGATTGAGCTGGACCTTGATGTTATCAGCACCACACTTCAACCAAGTGAGCTAACCGCAGCCCTCTCTAGGCCCACCTGATGCATGCACTTTCCTCTAGATGCTGCTCCCCACCCCCAACCCCTCCACGCAGACACGCCCCTTTTCCCTTCCTCTTTAATGCACAGCTCAAACATGGCCAGGAGCCAGGGGTCCTGACCCCGGGGGCTGAATGAGTTGCCTGTCTGCCTCAGGCACCCCTCCATGCAGTTCCTCTGGCTTGGCCCCCACTGCCCGGTCACCTGACTCCCACACCCCACCACTGGACAGTGTGTTCCTGGAGGGCAGCAAAAGCTCCTTGTCCAGGATCCCCCAGGGCCAGCTGGGCCTGGCCATGAGCGAGGGTCTGTTGAGGTGCATTAATGAAGAGCACGCCCACTTCCTGGACAAGGATGGGGGTCATTTCCCCCCTTCATGCCCTCTCTACAAATGTTCCCAACCCTACCCCCCGTCTGAACCACCAGGACATCTGGAGTCCAGCTGACATTTGCCAGACTTCAGAGAGGTTGGTCGAAGCCCACCTGGGCTGTTTTATCTGCGCTTCTGCCACCCCTGTACTACCATACTAACAATGCCCTCTCATCCCAGAAGGGGAAACTGGGGCTGGGGCAGCGAGGAGCCTGCCTGTACATGCCATG